>NC_048234.1:1672958-1677925 GCF_002007445.2 Ailuropoda melanoleuca
GGGGGGGGGGGGGGGAACCCGGGGGGGGGGGGGGCGCAGAGAGGGTTCCGGGGACGGGAAGAGCCGATTTCTTGGCCTGGGTGGTGGGCACGTGTTTATTATCTGGTAACTGTACAAATGTTTTCTGTACATACTGTACGTAAGATACACTTTTAACAGAAGGCACCTGTCAGGTGGGGCGGCACCCCCTCTCGGGTTTTAGGTCGGCCTCACTTGACCTCGAGGCCTTTCATTCACCCTTCTATTTCAGACCTTCCCTTTCCATTTCGTAGGCCCCCGCTTTGTGCCTTTTTAGTTTCCTGCATTCCACTGTCTCCCTGAGTCCTTCGCACTTTGCTCTCAATGCCACTAGGCTGTGAACCCCTCCCAGTGATGTCCCTCCTTGGTCCTAGAGGGCAGGAGAATGCTGTATCCTGTGACCAAATGGTTCATACCTGGGCGAGAGCGGAATGGTGATTTAATGCATTCTCTACTTCTTTTTTTTTTTTTTAAGATTTTATTTATTTATTCGACAGGGATAGAGACAGCCAGCGAGAGAGGGAACACAAGCAGGGGGAGTGGGAGAGGAAGAAGCAGGCTCATAGCGGAGGAGCCTGATGTGGGGCTCGATCCCACAACGCCGGGATCACGCCCTGAGCCGAAGGCAGACGCTTAACCGCTGTGCCACCCAGGCGCCCCTGCATTCTCTACTTCTATTCAAGATCTGCCGTCTGCCAAGCTGCCCGCTAAGCCCTGGGGATGGCAGGGAAGCCGCTGCCTGGGCAGGTCTGGCCGGTGCTGATGGGGGCGGATGGAGGGCACTGCTGGCCAGGCAGCCTGGGGAGGGGTCTCCAGGCCCGAGGTGGAGGGAGAGGGAGGATCCGTGTAGCATGTCTGCCATCCCTACATCTAAAGGACAGCATGCATTGATCTTTTTATTGTCAGACGCATCTTCCTGGGTATTGTGTTACGGGACATTTTGTTTTCTTTATACTAGTTTACTTTTCTTAATGCTACTATGTTTAAGTCAATGGGGGATTTATTGGAGGGATGCAGCGGCACCTCGTTCAAAGCAAGTGCTGGACAACAGCCTGCAGGGGACGCGAGCGCAGCCCGGCCGGGGTGGGGAGGCCCAAGGCCCTCTGTCATCTGCGTGTCCCCAGTGCGTTCTCTCTCCCTGCGTAGCGACCAGCTGCCCTGTGCCCCCACGTGTAAGAGCCGTCCTGTGCCCCCAGGAGAGCGCACCCCACTTCCTGAGTTGTTGCCAGACAATTGTCAGGGAAGGACATTCCTCGGCCTGGGCTTGAGCCAGTGTCCTCCTCTGGACCCATCAACCCTGGCCAGAGGGTGGGTGTCGCTAGGTACCTGGTAGGTCCTTTGGGGTCCCCTGGTGGAGAAGAAGGGACAGCGCTGGGAAGACATTCCTCCGTTTGTGCTGACTTATCTGTTCAGTGTTTTCTGAGCGCCTCTGATGTGCGAGGCTCTGGGCTTTGTGCCCCGAACACAGTAAACCGGCAAGGTCTCGGCGATCAGAGAAGGCGGGTGCTAGCAAGGGGGACGGTCTAGGAACCGGGGTCGGCTAGACACCGTCCTGGCTCAGCTGAACCCTCTCTCCCTGTTGACAGGAGGAAGGGGAGCTCTTTCTGTTGTGTGCAGAGGGGGCCTCATCAGACCGGCTTGGGGTATCTGAACTGTGAGGGGACCCATGGCTCCGAATCCAGCAGGGCCACAGAGGGGGGCGGCCACTGCTCCAAGCCGGCAAAGGGAGTAGCTGCCTCTTAGGCAGAGATCTTTGGGTCCAGCTTGGAAGCCAAGGCGTCCCCAGGAACAAAACTGCCAGTTCTGTGGGCTGTTCATGACAGAAACACAAAGCCTGAGTCAGGTGCCTGACCCCACGCACCGAGCAGGAAGCTTGGCAGTTGTCATCCCGAGCAAACCTGGGGGAAGACGGGCTCAGCTCTCCACCCGGCCCCCAGCTCTGCGCCCACCCTGGACGGTCTCAGGCCAACCCCAGGCTCGTTCCTGGCCTGCAGCTGCAGCCTTAGGGCATCGGGCAGGGGTGGGGGCAGTGGGAACAAAGACCAAACTTTGCCCCCGAAGAGGGCAGCCACCGTGAGAAAGCCGAACCCAGACCGCAGAGGGGCTTACACAGGAGAGAGCAAAGCAGGCTGGCCAGGAGCCAGAGGAGCACAGCGCGGAGCCAGGGTGGGAAAGGTGGGAGTGGCGGTCCCGGGAGCCGCCTTGGCCTCCGACGCGGATCCCATGTGTCCCAGTCCTCGTGGAAGCCCACAGGACACCTGGGCTGTGCAGCTGTTTCTTGTAACACAGGGAAGCCCCGCGACACCGTGCCCCAGCTCCCCTCTGACCGCGCGGCTGTCACTGAGGGCCGCTCCCTCCTGCTGGAGGCCACGGGGTTTATTCAGCTCTAGAATCCCAGCGACTGGGCCAGGGCAGGGACCTTGGAGGGCCCATTCATGTCTGATAAATCCCTGCATTTGCCAGAACCCTTGGCCCGGGCCCTGACCCAGGAACCACGGAATGGGCCACAGCACGGATCAGAGCCAGTTCCCCCATCAGCCACGGGCACGGAGATGAGCTGGGCCCAAGGGATCCGCTCAGCTGGGCTGCAGGGCAGAGTGTGGACTGGAGGAGCGGGTTAGCTGTGGGGGAGCGGCTTCCAGGACTCCTGGGACGTGGACAAGCTGCGTTGACCCTCTGGCCTTCGGGGTCCTTGCTTGTAACCCGGGGATGAGGACGAGGGGCCTCACAGGTAGAGGAAGGACACCCCAAAAGGATGGACATGAGTGTTTTGTAAAGTGTAAAAGGAACCCAGGTCAGGTGATCAGTAAAGCTGATCGCTGAATCTCGTGCTTCACTGCCCACGTGCTTGCGTGGCCATGGACCTGACCAGGGTCCTCTTTCGTACTTTTGGGAACGGTAACTGCCTCCCAGATTCGTGTGAGGACACGATGGGCAAAGGCACAGAAAGTGCTGAGTCCGGGACCTCCCACCGCAGGAGCAAACACAGAAAGCTTCTTAAGGAGAACCCAGATTCCTGGCACCCCATCCCTGGCATCCTCTTAACTCAGAGTTCTTGGGGGTTGGAACCTAGGAATAGGGATTTTAAGCAAGCACCTCAGGTGATCAATTCGGGTGGTCCAAGGAGGCTTTAAGATTTTAAAAAATCCGTTCAGGTGTGCTTGGGGCGGGAAGGCGGTATTACCACGTGTGGCCACGAGATGGCAGCAGGGAGGCCAGGAGACACGGGCGTGTGCGGCAGGTGCCGGGAGGGGCTGCGGGTGGGCCCACCTGAGACTTAGGTTGTGGGAGGAGGCGGGCCCTACTGGCGCGGGGTCTGCTTCGCCAGGTGGTCCTTTCCTGCCGGGTAATCCCCGGCGGCTGCCGGTCTTGCTACCAGGTCTTTGTGGAGACTTTGCCAGACTCTGCCGGTAGAAACTACATTGCTGTGACCTTGGCTGGGTTGGGGATAAAGCGTCCCACGTGAGTGACAGGAGGCAAGGGATGTCACCTGCACAGGGCGGCTTACTCGAGGGACACCAGCACATGTTCAGAGCAGGGCTACCCCATCCCCCACTGCCAGGCTTGTGGTTCCAGGTGCTCTTCAAGGACCCGCACCTGGCTGGCTCCGGTCATAAGAGGGTCGGGTCTGCGAGCCAATCATCAGGCAAAGGATGCCGGGACGGAGCAGCTGCCTGTGGGAGCAGCCAAGACGTCTCTGGCTGCGGTAGCGGTGCGGAGAAGATTAGGTGACAGTCCCCTAACTCAGGCCGGAACTAACACCCCTCCCCCCTCCCTCCCACACCCTGGCCTGCCCCCCTAAATCCTTCCAGAGCTCAGAATAACCCCTGGAGCAGACAGCGGGATGGCAGGGGCTCTGCTGGGCGCGCTCCTCGTCTTGCAGCTCCTCGGTAGGGGCAGGGGTCGGGCCCACGCACGGAGGCACTGACGCCCCCTTTGCCACTGACGGGGCAAAGACGAGAGACGGAGAAGCAGGCTCGGGGTCTGGGTCGGGAGACAGGGGAAAGCACACGGCCTCAGAGACAGACACGCAGCAGAGCCCTGAGGGGACCCAGAGCAGCGGAGAGGCCCCCCGCAGCCCCTCCTCTGCAGCGAGCTCACCACTTGACCCCAACCCCAGGTGGAGGTGAGGCGAAGAACGAGGAGCTGCGTCTTTACCACCATCTCTTCGACAACTATGACCCAGAGCGCCGGCCAGTGAAGGAGCCTGAAGAGACGGTCACCGTCACCGTCAAGGTCACCCTGACCAACCTCATCTCCCTAGTAAGACACCCCCACCCCCAGCCCGGAGCCTGAAATTCCACCCGTGGCTGTGGAATCCCACTTCGAGCATCCTGATATTCACACCCCCCCCCCCCGCACCGTCTGCAGAACGAGAAAGAGGAGACCCTCACCACCAGCGTCTGGATTGGAATCGTGAGTCAAATCTGGGGAACAGCGGGAGACCTTGGCCCCCTTCTCCGTCTCCTGGGGGGCACCAGGTGGGGGACGCAGGGCACTCGCCAGTCCGTCCCCACTCCTTAGGACTGGCAGGATTACCGACTCAACTACACCAAGGACGACTTCGGGGGCGTGGAGACCCTGAGGGTGCCTTCGGAACTCGTCTGGCTCCCGGAGATCGTGCTGGAAAACAAGTGAGCACGGGCGGCCGGGGGCGGGGCTGCACCTGGAAGGGGCAGGGCTTGCTCGGAGGGCGAGGGGGTCGCGGGCTCGGGCGGACGCCGTCTCTCTCGGGACCCGCAGCATTGACGGCCAGTTCGGCGTGGCCTACGACGCCAACGTGCTGGTCTACGAGGGTGGCTACGTGAGCTGGCTGCCCCCCGCCATCTACCGCAGCACCTGCGCCATCGAGGTCACCTACTTCCCCTTCGACTGGCAGAACTGCTCGCTCGTCTTCCGGTGGGACGAGCGGCTCAGAGGCGGGCGCGGGGCGGGGGGGAGGCGCGGGG
>NC_048234.1:1677944-1688103 GCF_002007445.2 Ailuropoda melanoleuca
GGGGACGCGGGGGGGGGCCGGCACCGACACCGGGGGCGGAGCCGAGGCTGGGTCCGAGCTTCCCCGGTGCCGGCCGGCCCTGCCCTGCAGCTCGCAGACCTACAATGCCGAAGAGGTGGACTTTGTCTTCGCCGTGGACGACGCGGGCGAGACCATCAGCAAGATCGACATCGACACCGAGGCCTACACTGGTGAGGCCTCCTCCTGCTCCGAGAACCCGCCCCTAGACGGGGTCCAGGGTGGGGGACTCGGCGTGGCCCGAGACCATCGAGGCCGGGGCTGGACTCCTGCAGCTGGCCTCGACCTTGCCCCTCCCCCGAAAGCACTCTCGACGGTCGCGCCCGAACCGCCTTCGCCCCGACGGCCCAGACCCCCTGCGGCCCCACCAGCGGGGGCGGGCCGGCCGCACCCTGACCTCCGCCTGGAGCCCCAGGTGTGCAGTCCGGGGCCGGCTGACCGCGCCTCCCGCCCCGCAGAGAACGGCGAGTGGGCCATCGACTTCTGCCCCGGGCTGATCCGTCGCCCCGACGGCGCCTCCGCGGGCGGCCCGGGGGTCGTCGACGTCATCTACACACTCATCATTCGCCGGAAGCCGCTCTTCTATGTTATCAACATCATCGTGCCCTGCGTGCTCATCTCGGGCCTGGTGCTGCTCGCCTACTTCCTGCCGGCGCAGGGTAAGGGGCGGCCCGGACCCCAACCCCGGGCGCGCGGCCGGCGGCGGGGCCTGCTCTCACCGGGCGCTCCCTCCAGCCGGCGGCCAGAAGTGCACCGTCTCCATCAACGTCCTGCTCGCCCAGACCGTCTTCCTGTTCCTGATTGCGCAGAAAATCCCCGAGACGTCGCTGAGCGTGCCGATGCTGGGCAGGTGACTGCAGAGGGTCCCGGAGGGGACCCACGCGTGCGGGCGGGACCGGGCGAGCACGGGGGCGGGGCTAGGGCCACATGACACGGGAGCAGCTCCGCCTTCCGGGCCCACCTGGGCTTTATTCGAGCGTGGGGAGGATCTGGGGCGGCGGTGGGTTCTCGGGTCCCCCGTCCTCCGCGCTGCTGCTGGGCACCACCTTGAGGTCCCCTGAGTATCTCTGCCGGGGGCGGGCCGGCTCAGTGCCCCCCCCCCGCGAGCCCCGCCGCCTCCGGCCCCCAACTCCTCTCCCCTCCATCCATCTCCGTTCTGAACTCACCGGTCCCCCGGCAGTTCCGAGGCCCAGCTGGCGCTTCCACTGCTGCAGGAGGGAGGCGGACCCCTGCAGGCCCCGCCCGCACAGGCACAGCCACGCCCCCTGCAGCACCAGCCGGGCACCTGCGCCCGCCGCAGACCCCGCTTGCCGAGCCCCCTGCCCCGCGGCCTGGGCTACTCGGGCCAGCGCTCCGCCCGGGTCCCCGGCGCCTGGGGCTGGGCTCGGGCTGCAGGCGCCGCCGTCCAGTCGCCGCACCTGCTGCTGCAGCCACAGGGCTGAGATCTGCGGTGGGGCACGGAGGAGTTGGTGGGGATGCGGGGGTCTCTGCCCCCCCTTCCCCGCAGCCCCCTGCGCCCCACCTCGAACAAGGTGGCACCGAAGTTCACGACGCTGGCCGCGGCCTCTCTCAGCACCAGCCCCAGGGTGGGCTTCGGGGCGGGCGGCCCCTGCGGATCTCGCGGATCCCGGGACTCGAGCTCTCGGAACCTCTGCTCCAGATACTCGTGGGCTGCGGCCACAGCGAGTTCCAGGGAGGACAGGAGTGGGGGCTGCAGGGCCACCTGGACAAGGAGCAGGGGCGGCGGGGCCGTCGGGTCACGGGGCGGACAGATGTCACCGGGCCGCCCGCCCTGGGCGGGGCCGCTGGCGTCGCCTCACCTCCGTGGAGCTGTGGAAGCGGTAGACCCACAGCAGGGTTTCCAGGGAGCTGGGGGTCCCCTTCATGGCCGCCGGCGGAAAGGGGGCACCGGAGCCTCTCGCACCGTCCGGCCCCGCTGGGGAGGAGCAGCCTTGCCGTCGGGGAGGGTCGTTTGTGAGGTCACGTGTGGCGGGCCCCGCAGGTACCTCATCTTCGTCATGGTGGTTGCCACGATCATCGTCATGAACTGCGTCATCGTGCTCAACGTGTCTCTGCGGACGCCCACCACACATACCATATCCCCTCGGCTGCGCCACGTAAGTGCCGGGTGGGCGGGGCGAGGCCCCGGGTGGGCGGGGACTGGAGCCCCCCCCGCCCCTGCCGCCAGGTCCTGCTGGAGCTGCTGCCGCGGCTGCTGGGCTCGGGCGCGCCCCCCGAGGCTCCCCGGACCACCTCACCGCCCCGGCGCGCGTCCTCGGTGGGCCTGCTGCTCCGCGCTGAGGAGCTGATACTGAAAAAGCCGCGGAGCGAGCTCGTGTTTGAGGGACAGAGGCACCGACATGGGGTCTGGACTGGTGAGCAGGGGGGCCCGGGCGGGCTGGCTGGCACCGGCGGGGCGGGGCGGGTTCCCCGCTGATCCTCCCCTTCTGGGCGCCCCACCAGCTGCCCTCTGCCAGAGCCTGGGCTCCGCCGCCCCCGAGGTCCGCTGCTGCGTGGATGCCGTGAACTTCGTGGCCGAGAGCACGCGGGAGCAGGAGGCCTCCGNCCTCGGGGGGGGTGGGACGGGGGGGGGGGGGGCGGTGGTCACCTGGAGACCCCAGGCCCTGGCGCCGCGGGAGCCGCAGCTTGTCTCCCCTCCTCCCCAGGAGGTGTCCGACTGGGTGCGCATGGGGAAGGCCCTGGACAACATCTGCTTCTGGGCCGCCCTGGGGCTCTTCGGCGTGGGGTCCAGCCTCATCTTCCTCGGGGGCTACTTGAACCAGGTGCCCGAACTGCCCTACCCACCGTGTATGTAGACGGCTCCCCACCCAATTTCCGGGAGGAACCCGGTTTTGAAAAGCCCTCTGCTGGGCTCTGCTGTATCGTGACGCTATACCCACCGCCGTAATAAATCCACTTTGCCAACCTCCCGAGTTGTGCGCGCGTGCGCACACGTGAAGGTCTGGCCGCCGGGCGGGATCAGAAGCCGAGGACAGTCCTCCAGAAACCAGCCCTCACCCCTCCATCCAGCCCTGCCCACACACCCTCACCCCTCCATCCAGCCCTGCCCACGAACCCAGCTCCTGAGGCCCCACCCAGGCCCACGTGACCCTCTAGCCCTAGGAGCTGCTGCGAGGACCTTCACTGAGGGCGGCAAGCCCACGGGGATTAGGCCCCCTTGGCCGCCCCCTCCCTCCCTCCCTCCCAGCCCTGCTGGCTCACCCTGGCTGGTATCCAGGCCTGGCAAAGAAAACAGTAAAATAGGGCCCTAGACGGTAGGAGCTGGTTGAACTCTTTATTAACAAACGGAATCTCCAAGGCCACTACATTGAGGAGGAGTGGGGCTACTTGCTGCTCACACTATATACAGAGGCAAGCAAGGGGGTGCAGGAGGTGGGGACCGGGAGCTCCCTGCTCCCTCCCTCCACCAGGGAAGGACAGAGGCTAGAAAGAACTGGGGTTGGAAAGGGAGAAATGTTTTGGCTGGCGGGGTCCCCCCTCCATTCCCTGGGGTTTGGGGGGAGGGGAATCATTAAAGTGCTTTCAGAAAATGAGGAAATGGTCCCTGCCCCTGGAGTGGCGGGCGACCCCCCTGAAACCTAGGGCCCAGTGACCCCCCCCGGGGTCTGGTACATTCAAGGGGGGAGCCGGCTCCCCTGACGTGCAAATGAAGGGGCCCAGGGCCCTGCCTGGTCAGCAGCAGTGGGGTACGGGGTCCATGCCCCAAGCACTCTCCTCTGAAGTGGAGAAAAGAGGGGTGGGGCTCGGCCCTCTTGATTCCTGGTAAGGGGACGCTGTGCCTCTCCCTGGAATTGGGACAGGCACAGTTTTGGGGAGAGAACGTTTTGGGGGTGGGGGAAACAGGATGATCACGTGATCACAAAAGCATCGGGGTCAGAGGTCACGTTCCCAGCAGGCTCCAGTGAATCAAACCAGTCAAAAGCAAAAGCCCAGGGAGGGGAGAAAAGGGCGGCCTGGGGGGGTCTGGCTGTGGGGGCGGCTGTCCCATCACCAGTTCATGATGCAGTTACGGTTCAGCGTCATGAAGTACACTTGACTGCTACCCCCAGAGCGGACCGAGGCAAAAAACACCTGTGGGGTAGGAGAGGATGTCACGGGAGGGGGGGGTGTGTGGGTTAACTGGGAACATGAGAGAAGGAAGAGCTAGAAACTGCAGAATGTGTTTCTTAGAGCGCCCCCCACCCCAGAGGCAGAGATGCTTGGGGAGAGGGCAGCCGCAGACCTCTACGTGCTGTCCTGGGGGGCGGGGGGGGGTCCTCAGACTGAAGGTGAAGGAAGGTCAGGCTGTGCCCCCAGGACTCCCTCCCGGGAAGACCACACGGCCCTCCCCCTCCCCCCTCCCCCACCACATCCATCAGGGGACCTAGGGCCGCGGAGCCAGCCATGGGCAGGACAGGGGCCTCCCCACCTTGTCGTTCCGCTCGCACAGGAACTTGAGCCTCTGGGGCCCGTTTGTGCATGAAGACGCCGTCCAGGTGGCCTGTCTCCACCGAGCGGATCTCAATGGCTTTCTCGCCCCAGCCCATGATCTGGTTGGAGCAGATGTAGGCTGGGGGAGGAGGGGAGGGGGCCGTGAGCGGGCTGCCGCTCGGGGGGGCGGCGGCGAGGGGGCGGGCGCCTCACTCACCCACAGAGGTGGGCATCTCGCCCCACTGCAGCACCACATCCTTGATGATCCGCCCGTACGTGTTGACGTAGACGCCCTCGTCCTCGTAGCAAAGCAGCATCTCCATGCCGTCGGTGTTGGGGAGGAAGATGATGGCGTGGGGCGTGATCTGGCTCTGGATCTGGGGACGAGGGGGCGGGCTGCAGGCCGGCACCCAGACCCCGGGGCTGGGGGCCGCTCCGCCCGAAGCCCCGCCCAGCTTACGTGCACGGGGATGTAGATGTCATAGCTGTTCCCCGAGTCCACGTCCACGGCGTGGAAGCCGGCGCTGGAGCCGTAGATGACCTTGAGCCGCTGACCCCCCTCCACGGTCAGGTCGACCAGCAGAGGGCGGTGAGGGAGGTCGGCGAAGGACTGCGGAGGGGAGAGGGCTCAGGGTGCGCGGCCGGGTTGCTGGGCCGGCGCCGGGCAGGTGGGGGGCTGCGGCTGGGGCTACCTTGAAGGCCATGAACTTGTGGTAGGGCTTGGGGGCCCAGGCGTACACCTCCACGGAGCTCTTCAGGGCGATGACCAGGAACTTAATGCGCTCGTATTTCACTGGGGGCGGGGGGAGGGCACAGGCGTGTCACCGAGCGCCAATCCCCGTCGCCCAGCCTCTGGCTCCGAGGCTCAGTCCTGCAGCCCGGGCCCCCCTGCAGTGACCTCCTCTCACCCACGCGGTAGTGCCCGCAGCCCTCCATGTCCCCCACGGTGGTCCAGCCCTGCTTCTTCTCCACTTCCGGGTCATTGTGCAGAATCTTGTTCCGGAGCCAAGACAGGTAATACACCCGCAATTTGTTCCTTTTCCCTGCGGCCGGACACACAGCCCCTCACTGGAGGTCCAGCGCCCGCCTCCGCCCTCCTCCGCCCTCCTCCGCCCCGCCTCCTCCCGGGCCACCCCGCCCCCCGGACCTGAGATGGTGATAAGCAGGTTGAGCCCTTCCAGCACGTCCATCTGCTGGAAGCGCCGCCGCCCGATGAGCCCGTACACTTTGCCCTGCCCGCTTCGGTCCAGCAGCATCAGGCCGTTCTCTGTGCCCACCAGCAAGTTGACGCCTGCGGCAGGAGGCGGCCAGGTCACCCGGCCCGGTCCCCGCGGCCCACCCCGCCTGACCCGGAGCGCAGGCACGCCACACCCCACTCCTCCCCCGCACCCCCGCTCCCGGGCCAGGCTCACCCCAGAGGGCCGCACAGAGGATCTCGGAGTTGAACCGCTTCTTGTACTTCCGAATCTCGGGGGTCTCGCTGTGGGCGCGGGTGTTGGTGGGGTTCACGTTGACCACAGAGCCCTTCCGCACGTCGTACTGGAGCTGGTCCAGCCGGCCGCCCTCTCCCCCAACCAGGGCTTCGGGAAAGAGCGCAGGGGGAGGAGAGCTGCAGCCCCCTCCCCCACCCCTCCTCACCCCCACCCCTGCAGTTGGTGGGGGCGCCTCTGAGTACTCAGCAGGACAGGGGGAGGGTGGAGAGAGGAGGAGGTGCAGGGAGGGGTGCACACGGGGCAAAATCCCCAGCCTCAGGTGTCTTTGCTGCCTCCGTGGCCCTCACCTGTGATGGGGATGGTGTCCCCACCGCCTCCGGGCTGGTAGAGCCCCAGGTCCACAAACATCGTGAATGAGCTCTTGCCAGGGGCCTTCACCAGCCCACGAGACTGGTACTGCGGGAGCGGGGCAGCGATCAGGCGAATACTCGAAACCCAGGCCCCCGGCACCCCTGCCCGCTGCCCCACAGCTCGGGGCCGCACGTGCCCACTTACGTCACTGCCGCCATCCTTCGAGGGGGGGCTCTGGCCTTTGCCACTCTCGGTGGGCGAGTGGCTGGGCTGGACGACGTCTGGAAGGTTGGTGTAGCCGTTGCTGTCCGCGTGTAGCAGGCTGCGCTCCTCCTCTGGGGTCTAAGGGACAGAGGAAAGGCAGCCAGTGCCGGCGTGGAGGACAGGGCACAGCAGGCGCTTGGAAGAAGGCGGGGGCGCACTCACGCGCTGGACCACCATGGTGCCGCCCCCATAGGGGGTCTGGGTGCCGGCTATGTCCTCCACGTCATGGACCACCATGGTGCTGACGCTGTCTGTGTCTCCGTCGCTGCCGTGGGAGAGAGGACGGCCGTCAGCCCCAGGTCCCGCCCGCCGCAGGGCGCAGATGGAGAGGGAGGACCAGTTCTCTCCCCTCCACTGGACGCCGCCCCGCTGTGGGGGAGGGATGCCGTGTGCTGGCTCCTGGGGGAGGCCCGGGGACACCAGCCCAGACCCTGTGCTCTAGAGAAGAGAAGGGGAACCTGACCAGCAGTGATAGCCAGGGTCCCCCAGCTAGCAGAGGGGAAGCCTGCCCTTCCCCAGGGCACGCCCATACCGGGCCCTGGGGGTATCTCTGCTCCCCTCGGAGGGCTCGCCGTTGCTCTCCTCCTCCTCCTCGCTGCTTTCCACCTCCTCGCTGGAGGACGAGTAGTCCATGGCCTTCTTGGGAGGCCGCGGGGCCTCGTCCAGGGCTCGCTCTTTCAACAGCACGAAATCCTGGAGAGTGGGGGGGATGAGTGAGGAGGGGAGAGTGGGGAGGGAGGAAGCAGGTACAAAGGGAGCCAGAGGAGAAGGGGCAGGCAACAGGGGACTCCCAAGCAGGCCTTCTCACTGACCTCACCGATGGCGCGCTTATAGCTCTGGGAGAGGCCGCAGGGGTGGAAAAGCAGCCAGGAGAGCAGGAGAGAGGTGAAGACAGATCAGGAGCCGAGAAGTGCAGCCCGCAGCCCCTTTGCACGAGGTTATAGAGGGCCTGGCTCCAGCACCAGGCTCCTGGGCGCTCTGAGGCCCCAAGCACCCCCCCCTCGCCCCGGGAGCAGATGCAGCCATAGCTGCCACCGGTGACTTACTGCGGGCCGGCCTGGCCGCGAACGGTGGTCCTCAGGCTTGGCTTTGTTCCCGGGGGACAGCACGGGGGAGCTCTCCCGTTTGGAGGAGACTGCGTTAGGCAGGGTAGAGGAAGGGAGGTCACGGACATCTGGTCACCCTCAGCGATCCCGGAGCTCCACAGCCAGCCGTCCCCGACCCAGCCCCGAGGCAGGGTCCCAGAGCAGGCCTGCCTACCTCCCACGCGGTTCCGCTCCAGCGAGCCGGCCTGCGGGAGGTGCCCGTGAGACGAGAGGGCACCTTCGGGGCGCTCCCAGCCAGGGTCGCTCCTCCTGAGGTCGGGGTTGCTGTGGGAGGGCAGAGGCGGGTCAGGGAGGCAGGTGCCCCCCTCCAGCGTGGAGCTGCAGCGCAGAGAGGGGAACCACCACCAGGGGGAGCCCGTGGCAGAAGTGAGGATGAGAGGCAGTGGTGAGACAACTCCATTACCTACAGGCGTTGGGCGGGCCAGGGGGCTGAGCGGGGGGCCCTGGAGGCTTGGGGGTGCCCCGCTCTGCCCGCCTTTGCAGATAGATTTGCCAGGCGGAGTTGCTGCGAGGTCTGTGGAGGGAGCACAGGGGTGCCGGGGGGGCGGGGCAGGGGCGCTGAGCTGACGGGGTGGGGCTTGCCCACCCCTCCGCGGGTAACCTGGCAACCTCCCTGTGCCCCCCCAGCACCCCCACCCGGGCCCCCATGCAACCCCACCAGGGTGCTACCTGGCGCGGACAGCCTGAGTGGGCCGGGCCCCTCCGGCCCCACTGGTGTTGAGGGCGGTGGCGATGGAGGAGGTCCTCTGAGGCACCTGAAGGAGGAGAGGGGATCAACATGTCATGCCTGCGGCCTACTGGCCGCTCCTCAAATGGGTCCTCGCCTGGGCCCTGACAGGTGTTCTCCACGGCTTTCCCGGACACGCAAACCGAGCTCATGAAAGCTCACGAATTTTTCACAATCATGAAGCGGGGACTGCGGCCCAGCCAGTCTGCCCCCAAGGCTCCCCAAACACCCTAGGCATGCTTCCGTTCTCTCCCTCAGCCCCGGGAGCAGGGACGCAGTCCCAAAGCAGGCAGCCCGCCAACCCACCTGTACCCGAGGCCCAGGGCCCAGGGCCCAGGGCAGGTGGCTGGCCCTTCCCTTCCCTTCCAGCCCTGAACTGACTCCACCTTGCCCGTTCCCCACAGCTCCTCCTCTTTCTGTTCCTTTGCTCTCTCCTGGTCCCACAGCACGGCCCTTACCTTGGGTGGGGCCTCAGGATCGGGCCGGACCCAGGCTGGGGGGTTCGGGCTGGGGCCAGGCCCTTCAGAGGTGGGATCTGAATTCTGGCGGATGACGGCTCCTCGGGCGCTGGGCGTGGCAGTGGGCGTGGTGACGGCAGGGTCAGGCTCCTGGGAGGCTGGGAAGGCAGCCAGGTTTCGGGTGGGCTGGTCCTGCAGGGACTGGGATCGGGGTACAGGCGCTGCATATGGCTTCAGTGGGACCCGGTGCGCCACCAGGCTCTGCAGGGAAAGACCAGGGAGGGTGAGCTGCCCACTCTGTGGCACATCCCCACCCGGAGCGGGGGCCTAGGCAGGGAGGTAGGGTGAGGAAAGCCTCTGGCTTCCAACTGCTCGTCGGAGGAGAGGAGCTCTGGAAGCCCCAGAACAGGTGAGACAGAACCAGACTCACGCAGCGACAGAAAAGTGGCCGTCTTTGCCCCCCTACCCCGAGATCCACGACCCCTGCTCAGGGTACGCATGCGCGTGCACATGGCTGTGCGACGGCTGTGCAGAGAGAGACTCCCCTGTCCATGCGTTAACTCGGGAACGGGGAGAGGCTCACCTTGTGCGGTCCCTCCTGGGGCTCCACCGGCCTCTGCATAGGAGGAGTTTGGGAAAGGGGCCCCGGGGGCCCGGGGGAGGCCTGGGGGAGCGGGGGCTCAGGTCCTGTGCTGCTGGGCTTGGTCTTGGCCAAAGGGGAGTTCTGCGGCTTGCTCATCCTCGTTCTCTCCTCGCCCTGCGGCACAGAAGGGTGCCTGACGGGCCAGCCTTGCTTCGCCGTCCTCAAAACACAGCCCCCCCATCGCACCGCTCTGGCCCACTGGCCTGTGCCCAGCAGCACGTTCCCTCGGCCGCCCCCCGCAGTGAGGCCAGCGGCAGTACCTCCCGGGCCCAGGCCGGCTTGTCGGCGGGACTGACGCCGCGGCCGTAGTGATACAGCGGCTTCCGGTCCCCGGGCGGGCCCTGCTGCTTCTGCAGCTGCTGCTGCTGCTGGAGGGACTTGAGGTAGGCGTGCTCCTGCTGCAGCTGCCTCTGGAGCCGCTCCGACTGCCGCTGCTCTTCCAGCTGCTTCCGCTTGTACTCCTGGGCCCAAGGGAGGGGGAGTGGGCTCAGCGGGGCGTGGCCCGGAGCGGGCGCAGGCAGGCCCTTTCTCCAGCTGCCCGGACAGGAGGGGTCTTCCCCCGGCGCCTGAAGTGTCCCCATCCCGCTCCGGTCCTCCCAGAGGGACCGGGGACCCCGTTACCAGCAGCAGGGCCTGTTCCTGGAGCAGCTGTTGCTGGAGGATCTCGAGCTGTCGCTGCTCTTCCTCCAGCCTGTGACGGATATAGTCCTGGGGGGGCGGGGGGCACA
>NC_048234.1:1688203-1689769 GCF_002007445.2 Ailuropoda melanoleuca
CAGAGCGGACGGGGCGGGGGGTGGGGGTGGGGGGGCCAGACGCCCCGGCAGTGGCGCAGCGCACGCGCACTATGCGCACTTAAGGCCGCACCCGCTCACCATGGAGCCTCTCAGCCTGTAACAGGGTGGTCCCCGTTGGGAAGGTTGCCTGGGATCCGGGGGGCTGGGGGGTGGATGAGGACAAAGGCCTATAGGGCTGGAGTTTGGGGAGAAGGTCTCCTCGGACCGGGAGGCCTAGGCGCTGGAGGGGAGGCGGGTAGGGGCGGGAGGAGCTGCGCTGCGGAGGAGGCCCTCCCTGCTGGCCCTCCACCTCCCTGCTGGTCCGCTGACCTTTCTCGCCTCGCTTCTTCCGGGAGCGGTCGATGTGGTCCTTGAGCTGGATCCGGACCTGCCGCTCCGTGGGCTGGTCGCGGATGAAGGGGGACTTGAGCAGCTGCTCGGTGGGCGGGCGGCTCAGGTAGGTCTTGATAAGACACGTGTCAATGAAGTCGGTGAACTTCTTAGACCTGGAAGGGAAGAGAGCTCACACTGGGAGGGCCCCTCGGAATGGGGGTGGGTCACAGGCCCGAGCGGGGAAGCATCTGTCCAAAAGCCACCTGGGTTTTCCCATGGTCTTCTCTGCGTCCCAAGCCCCGCCTGGCCCCACCCCTCTGTGGTGCAGACCCTCACGGATCGCAGGGGTGAAGACAGGGGGCCTGGTCCAGGGACCTACCATTTCTTGGACTTGAGTCGGGGGGGTGGGTTCCGTGGGATGAGGAAGAGGGCTCGCATGGGATGCATGTCGCACAGAGCTGGCACATGGGGGGGACAACATGAGTCCCTCTCGCAGCCATGCGGAGAGCTTCAAGGAGCCCCTCCCACCATGACCTCCAGTGACCCATCCCCCCACAGCTCCTCTGGGGCTCCCTCCACTCCCAGGCTCCACTTACGGGGGGCCCCCTCTGCCATCTCGATGGCTGTGATTCCTAGAGACCAAATGTCACTCTGCAGAGGGGAGAGAAGGAGGGACAGAAGCATGTTCCTAACGGCCCTCCACGCCCACCATCCTCTGCACCCACCACCCGGGCCTCTTCAGGGCCACTTTCTGGTCTGCACCCCTTCCCGGGGCCCGGCTCCAGCAGACCCCACCCCTCACCGCCAGCACACTACCACACCTTCTCTGTGTCACCTGGCCCGTCCACACCCCCGGTGTCTTCAATCTACCCAGCACCCCATCCCCGTGATGCCTCCGCGCCCTGCCTCCTCCTCCCTACCCTGTAATCGTAAGTGGCGTCAGGGTTCTCGTCACAGGCAATGACTTCTGGGGCCATCCAGTAGGGGGTCCCGATGAAAGTGTTCCGTCTGCCCACAGTGCGGTCCAGCTGCGCACTCACCCCAAAATCCACTGGGAACACACGGAGGGAGGGGTCATAAAGGAGGGTCTTGGTGCTGGCAGGTGCACGCCCCAGAGGCAGCGGCGGTCCCTGCCTACCCAGACATTCCCTGACACCTCTGCCACCCCATCCACATCCCGAGCAGCCTGACCTCATCTCCCTGCACGGGGGGGGGGGGGGGGGGGGGGGGCGG
>NC_048234.1:1689810-1736366 GCF_002007445.2 Ailuropoda melanoleuca
GGGGGGGGGGGGGGGGGGGAGGGAAGCAATGTGAAAGGGCCAAGGGACAGGAAGGAGGGGCCAAAATATCCCATCTCCCCAGGAGGACCTGCCCAGCACCTGGGACAGAGGAAGCAGGGGGGCAACTTCTGGAGTGATTTCTAGCAGGAAGCAGGGTCTTGCCCGGGAGGGGATGGGGAAGGGCAGGAGCAAGACTCCCAGCCTCTCTCATTCTGTCCTGGAGGTCAGGGGGCCCCATCTGCTGTGGAAGGAACTGGCTTACCTAGCTTGACCTCGGCATTCTCCGTCAGCAGCACATTCTGCCCCTTGATGTCTCGATGGATCACTTTGTGGGCGTGGAGATGGGCCAGACCCTGAGGCAGGATGGCGGGGGAGATCAGCCCTGGTGTTGGAGGTGTGCACGAGAGCGAAGGGAGGGGGGAGATGGGGCTGGGCTGCAGGGGCGGCCCCCTCCCCACCCAGGAGCCCAAGTGCCTGTGGAGTGTCCGTGGGGCGTGTCCTCAGAGGAGCAAACCCTGGAGAAGGCCCAGCAGCTGCAGGGGGCAGGTGTGGTGCCCGAGGGCCCTGTCGCCTGCCCCCTGCCTCCCAGCTGCCAGAGTTCTCCAGCGCTGGCCTCCTCCCACCCCTGACCCTCCGGGCCTCCCTGGGGCAGGGAGGGTTGTGTCCAGGGCGAGGCGGGCGCTCACCCGGAGAATCTCCCTGCAGATGTAGGCGATGCAGTCCTCCTTGAGGGCGTTCCCTTTCGTGTTCTTCACCAGGTCTGTCACGGAACCAGCACCACAGAACTCCATCACCAGCTACGGCCCCAGGGAGGTGCGGGGAGTTGGGGGGGAAGCAGCTGTCAGGCAGGGCCTCCTTCCCCGCCAGCCCCCTGGAGGAGGGCCAGAGGCCTTGGGGCCACAACTGGGGTGAGCTGTGGAGCGGGGGGGGGGGGGGGGGGGGGGGGGGGGGGAGCTGAGGAGAGGAGAAGGCTGTGCAGTCGGGAAGACAGGGCAGGTGGGGCTGAGGGAGACCGTCTGGGTCCCAAGGTAGAGCCCAAGGAACCCTGGAGACTGCAGACAGAATGAGGTGTGTGCGCATGGTTTCCCGGGCGAGGGGCCTGAGGCTTTCGTCGGCGCCCTGTGGGGACCCACCGCCCGAAGCCACAACTGCAGTCCCGGAGTGCGGGCTGGCAAACTTTGGCCGGTGAGCTAAGCCTGGTTTTTACATTTATACATGGTTTAAAAAATCAAACTAAGAATCCTATAAAATTCAAGTTTCAGTGTCCTAAATAGAGGCTTCTGGGGGCCCAGTGACATTCTGGTCCCCGTTCATGTGCGCATGCCTGTGGCTGTTTCGGGGCTCAGCGGGTGCGGTGAGGAGCCGTCACAGGCTGTACGGTCCACAGAGCCCCAAATACCTGCTGCCCAACCTTCACGGCAAAAGAAAAGCTGGGCAACCCCTGACCGAGGCAAGACAGGCTAAGAATGATTCTCCAGGCCAGCCTGAGACAGCGCAGCACGCCGTCAGCCAGAGAGCTGCAGGAGGGATCCTGGGAAGACCCCGGCTCGAACCGCGGAGGCCAGGCCACGTCAGTGCCCCGGGCACTGGAGCCAGTCCTCGTGTTTCACTGTATTTTCTAAAAGCCACATCGGATGCGGAAAGGCCAGAGGGAATGTGTGCACTCGCACGTGCAATAAAGGGAATTTGTATGCCGCACATCTGCGCCCCCCGCCAACAAGCCCAGGGGAAGGACAGGGGTCCCGCGTGTCCAGCAGGGGGCGCCCCGGCTACCGCCTAGCCTCTGGTCTCCCTGGATCCCCCTTCACCAGCCGGCAGGTAACCCGGGGCAGCATTGCTGCGCTTGCTCAGGGCATAGTCTGTGTGTGCGAGCGCCTTGGAAACGAAACGGGACCGTGACTCACGCCCATCTGCGCAGAGTACACAGAAGGTGCTCAATAAGTACTTGTCTGGCAACTGGTGGGAGGGGAGACCCAGCATGAGCCCAGGCCCGCGCCACGCTCCCTGGCACTCCCCCAGGGGCTGGGCTGTGGAGCAGAAAGGGTGAGGCTGGGGAATGGGCCCAGGCCCGGGAGGGCAATGACTCTCAGGAATGTTCTGGGCCCAGAGGGATTTGGGGGAGGCCCAAAGAAGCCACAGTGAGCTCTGGTTAGAGGAATCATCCAGAAGGGCTTGCGCTCTGCCAGGAGGGTCTGAGCCCTGCCTCCGCATGTGGTACTTGAGGCCGTGGACCCCCCCCCCCCCCACCGAGCTGTGCGGGAAGGCAGGACTGACGGACTCACCTGCCCCAGCATTTGCTTGGTGACAACACTCCCTGCTTAGTAAGTGTGGGCCACACACAGTGTAAGCCCCAGCTCACGGCACGGGCAAACCCCAGGACCCCGGGGCCCCCCAAACACTCAGAGGACAAGAGCCCACAGTGTGTGAGTCGGGAGGCTGTGTAGACTGCAGGAGGGCTGGGGGCCGACGCCGGCTTGCGGGTGAGCCTGCAGCCAGGGAGGGCAGGGAGGGCAGGGAGGGCAGGGAGGGCCGCCTCACCCAGAGCTGGTCGTCATTCCCGGGCGGGCTCTTCTTTACGAAGGCCCCGTAGTAGGTGGCAATGTTGCGGTGGTGAGAGTATTTCTTCAGCATGTTGATCTCCTGTTTGATCTCCTCCTCCTCGTCCTAGGAGAATGGGAGGGCTGAGCCCGGGAGCCCCCAGCCCTCCTCAGTGGCCCAGCCCACCCTCTGCCCCCACTGCTGCCTACCTCCGTGACGTCCATGACCTTGATAGCAGCCAGCTGCCCGGTCTTGACGTGCCGACCCTGGGGGACAGAGAGCCGGGCGTGTGGGTCTGAGGCTGCGTCCAGGGACGGCATGAGTCCGGGACAGGCCGTGCCTTCTGTTTTCTGTCTTAGAAAGTGTCCCCATGGTGACTGGACACTTCATTTATGGGTTAGTCACAGGGGCAGGCAGAGGCCTCCAAGAATGACCATGGAGCCTGGACTCCAAGTGCTCAGCTGGATCAAGAGGAAGGGTCTCTTCTCCTAAAACAGCTGAGGGAGGCGAGTAAGGTTCACCTTGGTCCGGACTTCCCACAGTTTGAAAGCTAGATCAGGGAGTGAAAGAGATGCTCTCCCCCTTGGAGGGAGCTGGGGGGCTGGGGGAGGGGCTCTGCCTCTCTGGCACCTTCTATGTCAGACACACTGGCTCATGCTCCCCCCTGCCCCCCCTCCAAGAAGCCTTCCCCACAATCATCCCCGTCCAAGCCTTATTATTATTGGCAGGAAAGAATACAGAGCTGGGATTTTAGGGAACTCAGGGAAACCCAGAAGGCTGAACGGCCTGTCGATGCCCCATCACCAACGCTAATGGAAAGTGAATTCTGGAGTATGTCCCTGCCATTCTCCCTCCTCCCCCCTCATCCCTCGGACATTCCTCCGGGAGCCATCCCAGCCTTGGACAGGGAAGTCCAGGCTTCCTGGAGAAGAGCGGGGGGGGGGCAGTCCCTGGGTCATTTTTGTCCTCAGCAGTGATTCAAGGCCCCAAGCCCAGAGAAGCAGAACACAGAGCTGCTATCTCCATGGCAACAACCAGGCTGGTGATAGGGGAATGGGGGAGGGGGCGCACCTTTCCCCCAAAGCTTACAGGGTGGTCCCTGCGACCCAGGAAACAGCCCCTGAGATGCAGAGACTGGTGGAAAGGCCTAGCACCGTGTCGGGAGATGCAGAAGGCATGCATGTGCCCTGGGGTCTCCAGCTCTGGGGATAGCATCCACCTGGAACATCTAACGTGCCCCTCCCCCTCCTGGTGGGACCCGTGGTCAGGCCTGCAAAGCGACAGGCAACAGACAAGGGCGGCCCCCGGAGCAGAACGCCAGAGCTCTGGCGCCAGCCCTGCTGCAGGCCAGCTGTGGGAGCCCGAGAAAACAACTTCCCCTCTGCAACAGGTCCTGGGGCTCCACCGACACCAAGGCTGGGCCTCCCTGTGGTCTCGGAAGAAGCCAAGGCTTCACCTGTGGCCTGAGCTCTGCTCTGAATTCCCAAGTGAGCCCCGAAAGACACGCACACACATACACACGTGCACACAGATACGCACACACAGATACACACGTGCAGCACACGTGCACGCAGATCCACACGTGCACACACACGCACACAGACACACGTGCATACAGATATACAGGTGCACGCAGATCCACACGTGCACACACACACAGACACACGTGCATACAGATATACAGGTGCACGCGGATACACATGTGCACAGACACACATGTGCACGCCCACAGACACATGCACACACATGCACAGATACACACGCACACAGAGATCCACACGTGCACACACATGCACACATGTACGCGTGCACACACACATCCACTCCTACCACTGCCCATACCCCACCCGGCTCCAGACCTGCTCCTGCTGCACCCAGGACTCGTGGAGACTCCATGCACAGGCCAGCAAAAACACCCCACGTCCTGGGCTTCCTTCCCCCATTACTTCCACCCTCTTTGCCTCTCCCAGGCCCTTGCTCCGCTCCCCCAGCCTCCCCCAAGTCCTCAGACCCAGGGCCGACCCCACCAGCCCTCCTGAGGGCCCCATGGAGGAGCCTCACCTTGTACACCTGTCCATACGTTCCATTGCCGACCACTTCCACCAGCTCAAAGATTCCAGCAGGGTCCTGGGGGGAGGGAGGAAGAACAAGGGGGGAGAGGTATCCAGTCAGATAAGTGAGCACGGGGATATTACGAGGGGGCTTCGGGGGAACCCAGACCCAGCTGTGGTTCTCGTGGATTGGTTCAGAGTTCGTGTTCGTTTTTTTTTTTTTTTTAAGATTTTATTTATTTTGACAGAGAGAGAACCAGCGAGAGAGGGAACACAAGCAGGGGGAGTGAGAGAGGAAGAAGCAGGCTCCTAGCAAAGGAGCCCGATGTGGGGCTCGGTCACAGAAGGCTGGGATCACGCCCTGAGCCGAAGGCAGACGCTTAACGACTGCCACCCAGGCGCCTCCAGAGTTCGTGTTCTACAGGAAAAGTCAGCGGAAGGGGAGAGATGACGGCAGTGGGAGCCGAGCTGGCCTTCTGGGCACGCCCGGGATCGCACAGGCAGCAACAGACTCTGAGAGTCTGCGGCGGCCTCTGCTGGGGTCACCAGTAAACGAGGCAAGGCCTGTGAAGAGCCTGAGACGGTGCCCGGCACAGAGTGTGTGTGCGGTAAGAGGTAACCAGCGTTGTTAGGACTTTTTAAAAGCAGGGAGAAGGAAAGCTAGCAGGAGGCCGGAAATCCAGAAGCCCCCTCCTCCTGCTTCTTTGGAGACCTCCTGGGCAGGAGAGCAGGTGACACGGGGTGGGGGTGGGGGCTGGGAGGGGAGGGTGGATGGAGCGCTGCCGGTTCCTGCGTTCTGGAGCCAGGCGGTGCCAGGAGGAGAGGCTCCAAGGGCTCAGACAAAGCCTCCAAAGAGGCTCATTGCCTACTGGACCGAGAGCAAGTGGCCGGCACAGCTGCGGGGAGGCCACCCGCACCCTCCGGCCGGGCCTTCTTTCGGAGACAGAGAGGCCGGGAGGCGCAGCCCGCCCCTCAGCCACCTGCAGGCCTTGCAGGCGGGGCAACACCACCAAGAACACACTGTCCAGGCAGCACCTGGGCCTTTGGGCTGATCATCTGAAAAGTATATAACCTGAAACTCCTTCCTCCCAATTTTGAAACCCAGGCTGGGATTTCTGGGAAACAAAAGAACCCTTCACCGCTCCTCCACGGCCACGGCCACGCAGAGGAGCCTAGCGTGGACGGGCCGGACGGCGGGGAGAACCCAGCACGAGGCTTCTGGAGGGCGTCCTCACTGGACGCCGGCTGTGCCCACTTTCCCGGCAAGGGGACTTGAAGGCCTGGCCGCGCAGCCCCGTGTGTCCCCTCTCAGAGCATGCACCATCGTGCACCGTGTCTTTACTCGCCTGGAAACTCCCGGAAGAAAGGGCCGGAACCCTCTTCGCTCAGTGGCGTGTCCAGCACCCAGCCCGGGGCCTGGGACGCAGCAGCCCGAGAACAGCCCTCGCCTGCTCCAGGGAAGCTCGGGGGAAGTGTCGAGAGGCTCCCTCTGAGTGCTGCCCAGGGGCCTGTGCTGACCCGGCCAAGAGTTCTGTGATTCTGCGTGCAAGTATTAGGCTCCAGCCGAAGTTCCCCAACACAAAAACAGGCCAGGACAAAACCACCTTGAGCAGGTCTAACAAAACAGTGGGAGAGTGTCACAGCAGGGGGACCGATGAGAGCCGCCAGGAGCCTGGACCCTGCTCTCTTATCTGCCTGCAGTCCCCCAGCCCCCCAGAAAGGCTCAGCCTCTCGGGGCCTCTGAACTCGGACTGTTGGGCAGTCCTTTCTTACATCTGCTCCACTCTTTCCGAGGCAGACAGAGACGGGACAGGGACACTGGTCGTGAATTTCAGGAGGCTCCTTGTCTAACAGGGGAGGATGGGCCTGGGAGTCCTAACCATGTTCCCGCCGGCACCTCAACTCAGCATGGACGGTTTAACTCTGTGATCTCAGACCCGAACCCGCCTCCTCCTCAGATGTGTGGGAAGAAAAGTCCTTAAGGTCAGACACAATCTCCAGGTTCAGCTTTGCAGCCCGAAGCCGGTTTCCTGACCCGCAAACCAGGATGGCCACACCTCCCCAGAAGAGCTTTCCAGAGAAGGAAGCTGAGACCACGCCTGTGACGGGTGTCACGGTGCCCAGTCCCTGCTCAGAACGCCGAGGCTGTGCCCTCCGCCAACAGCAGGGTCATTTCCACACCCGTCGCCCATCCCTTCTTTCCTCCAAACGTCCCTGTTGGCCTCCCTCTCAGTTCCAGGGTGCCCCCGCCCCCGGGCTCGTGCCTCACCGCGCCTCCGTCCTCGGCCCAAGTCCACCCTCCCGACCTTCCTCTTGTGCCCAGGGCCAGCCCGGCCCCCGCGGCTCACAGAGGAGTCCCAACACCTCAGTCTGGTATTCAAAGTTGCCCCATTGTTAACCAACCAATAAATATTTTCTGAGTGAGTGTCTATACCCACCCTGGGCCCGCCTACGCCCTAATCAGGGGACATCTGTAAGGCAACTTTCTCCTCTTTCATTTACCTGTTAAACATTTATTGAGCACCAACTAGGTGACAAGTCCTCAGTTAGGTGCAAACAGAGCTCGACAACACGTGCGCACATGGAAGGAAGGTCCAGGACAGACCTCGTGATTGACAGCCCAAGTACCCTGACGCGGACAGGCGGCAGTACAAGATTTTATGCCGAAAAAGCGAGCGAAGGCCTTCGAGCCACCGAGAAGCTGCCAGGCAGAGTGGAGGCCCCTGGAGAGTGCCCTTCTAGGGGGTCCTGGGCACCAGCTGTGTCCTGAGCGAACATTTAAGTATTTGGGGCCTTGTCCTGCTCACACAGAGGTTGGACTGGGTGGAAGGTCCGTTTCGTGGTTTCGGGGACAGACTGAAGCAGGCCGGCACGTCAGGTGAGCTCCTGGAGGAGATAGGGGGACGGAGCTGGGCTTGGCAGGCTGGGTCTGCAGTCAGCTGGGCCCAGGAAAGTGAGAGCGAGGGGGACCAGGCTGGGCCGGCAACAGCAGTTTGGTCTGGACATTGAGTTTGCAATGTTAGGGACGTCAGGTGGTTAGAAACGAGGGTCTGGAGACAAAGACTGAGAGTGGACACAGGAGACATGTCCAGGGAAGGAAGAACACAGAGCCGGCCTCTCAGAAACAGCCCTGTGCTCCATGCTGGACGGCAGGACAGACGGGTACAGAGGAAAGCAGCACTGGCCCCAGCCTCAGGGGAGCACGGGAACCTCTGCGGGGACTGCGGCCGGCGGCGGGTGCAGAAGGCAGGTGGCGGCAGGGCTGGAGGGGCCGCAGGCCAGGAGGAAGTGGCGCCCACGGGCACAGCACCATCTGGGGAAGCTGGACTGAGCGGAAGGGGAATCAGATGATGGGGCAGCAGGGTCAGGCAGAGGATTTCCAAAACAGGAAGGTCTCCCCTGCCTGTGGAAGGGAAGATGACAAAAAGACAGATCGAGGAAGCCTGCCGAACAGATTTTTTAGCCTGTACGTAACCTGCGTCCCCCGCGGGGTTACATTAGCGATTCGGTGCGTCTGGTTTCTCCCTTACACACCCGAGGGTTCAGAGGGCCCCGTTCCAATGCACGGATTTATGCACAGATCTGGCTTCGCGTGTGCCCTTCGGACGTGTGCCTGTCCGCGAGCCCGGGGGCTCTCTCCGTGGAGGGCCTACGGGTGCCTCTGCAGGGGTGCTCTGTGCGTGGGAGGCCCCAGGCAGCCTGGCTTGCCCCCCCGCACGCGGGCCTGGCTCCGGGACAATGTGCTAGAAGCTTCCGCCAGCCCTTCCTCTGGCTGCTCAAACTGTTGTCAGCCATCAGGTTCCTGTCCAGCCAGACACTGGGAGGCAGGAATGGACAGGGATAAGGCTGCGGATAACGAAAGAGAGGAGGGAGAGAGGACGGGAGGGACTGAGAAGAGACACTGGTCTGTTGAGGCAGGAGGAAGATGAGGGAGCCCCAGGAACGGCTGGCAACCTTGACCTTAATGACCACATCGGGCGGAAGACCACCTGCTCCGTGGGAGCAGGGCCCTGAGTGAGGTGGAAAAGCTGGGGAAGACAGGCCTTCAGGATACACGAGGGTCACGCGGGAAGACACCCCTGGGACCTGGCTCCCGGGATTCCGATGCAGCACGCAGGTGTGGGGCAAGGGGCCGAATCTGTCTATGGAACACCCCCCCATCGCCTTCCCCGGGTGACTCTACTGTGGGTCGGTCCGTGGCCCCATTTGGGGAAACCCTGCATGTCAGGGGTACTGACAATAACAATAGAAAGACAAATAGTCCAATTAAAGGATCTGAACAGACATTTCTCCGAGGGCCTAGAGTGGCCAGTAAGCACACGAAGATACAGACATCGTTAGTCATGAGGGAAATTTGAACCCAAACCACACAAGATCCCATGTCACCGCCACTAAGACGGCTACCATCACAGGGACGGACAATGACAAGCACTGGGAGGAGGTGGGGAACCTGGAGCCCTGGCGCACCGCGGGTGGAATGTAAAATGGCTCAGCGACTTTGGGAAACAGTGTGGCAGTTCCTCAAACTGTAGGACCGAGAGTTACCACGAGACGCAGCAAGCAGATGCCCAGGAGAACTGAAAACACACGCAGCGCTCACAGCAGCATTAGTCACCCCAGCCCAGGAGCAGCGATAACCCCAATGTCCGTCAACTGGTGGATGGAGCAGTGTGATCCATCCACATGACAGGATATTATTTGGCAATGAAAGGGAATGAAACACGGACGCAAGCCAGAACACGGATGAACCTGGAAAACACGCTAAATGAAGAAACCCATCAAAAGGCCACATCCTGGAGGCACCCGGCGGGCGGGGGGAGGGGCTCCGTCAGTGAAGCGCCTGCCTTCGGCTCAGGTAATGATCCCAGGGTCCCAGGATCGAGTCCTGCATCGGGCTCCCTGCTTCTCCCTCTCCCTCTGCTCCTCCCCACTGCTCATTCTGTCTCTCAAATAAATAAAAATCTTAAAAAAAAAAAAGACCACATTTTGTGTGGCTCCACAGCAGACAAATGCACAGTCGGAAAACAGCAGCGGCTTCCAGGGGCTGGTGAAGGGGGGATGGTAGCGACTGCTAGTGGGTACTGGGTTTTATCTGGGGCTGACGAAAATGTCCTGACCTTGGATAGCGGCGACAGCCACTCTGCTGAACTGTGTGCTATGTGAACTATACATCAATAAAACTGTTATTAAAAATACTCCAGGGGCGCCGGGATGGCTCTGCCAGAGAGCACACGACCCTTGATCCGGGGTGGTTCGAGCCCCACATCAGGTACAGAGACTCCTTAATAAAAAAACAAGAAAATTAAAAAAGAAAAATAATCCTAAGAGTAGCTCTCCCAGCACTCAATCAAGTATTTTGATTAGTGACAGTCTCCACACTGAGAAAACGACCCTACGAACGTGGAAGGAGGCCCACAGAGCGCTTTTGGTCGATTAACACAAATGATAAGGTCCCGAGCCAAACACAAAATGATAAACCACAACTGCTTTCAGGATTAAGAGTTGGGGAATTCGGGCGCCTGGGTGGCACAGCGGTTAAGCGTCTGCCTTCGGCTCAGGGCGTGATCCTGGCGTTGTGGGATCGAGCCCCACATCAGGCTCTTCCTCTATGAGCCTGCTTCTTCCTCTCCCACTCCCCCTGCTTGTGTTCCCTCTCTCACTGGCTGTCTCTATCTCTGTCGAATAAATAAATTAAAAAATCTTAAAAAAAAAAAAAATTAAAAAAAAAAGAGTTGGGGAATTCGGTTTGTATTTCGGCTCTGCTGCTAACAGGCTGTGTGTTTGGCGGCAAGTCACTTAACCTCTCTGGGTTCCCTTTCAGCAAGATGCGAAGACTTTCCAGCTCTCACTCTAGGACAGTAAATGCTCCTGTGCACACTCCAGAAGCTGCCGGCCTCCGGGCTGTGTCCTCACGTCCTGGCTGGGCGTCAGGAAGACAGAAGTGAATACTAAAGCCTCCCTTTGTGGTAAGGATGCTGGGCCTGTCGGCTGCTTCTGCTATTGGGGAGACCTGCGGTCCACAGCAGGTTAGTAGTTCAGTTTTTGGGGAGTCAAGAATGACACGCAGATTTCTGTGCAGGGCACGGGTGCCCCCAACACTGTGGCAGTCAAGGGTCAACCGTACTTTTGCTGCATAGGGAGTGCGTAGGGCGATGGTCTGGGCTGCTCTCTGCCACTCCCGAGACCTTCCGGACCGAAGCGTTTACATACAACTTTAGAAAGTGTCCAGGGGACAGAAAAGACGTGGACGGCGTCGTATAAATCCCGGAATCCCATACTGATGAGTGGGGCTGGGAGACAAGAGCCAGACCCCCTCAGGGAGGTCCGCCACCGGCAGAGCCGGGTTATGGGGCGCTGTGCCCCCCCGTTGCATGGCATCCTGTACGGTTCATAATCTCACGTGTTCACATATGAAGAGGCAGCCACGGCGCCGGGGCCGTCTGTCCCACACCCGGAGAGTGCCGCCGCGCACACACTCGGGACGCAGCTCACGCGGGACAGCGGCCCCTCGGCCTATTTCCTCTCGGCACCACACGTGTCTCTGAGTGCACAGGAGCAACTCAGGTGCCCCTTAAATCCCCCTTTAAAGATTTCACGGAGTCAGTGACCCCAGCTACGGCCCCAGGACCGCTCCAGCATCAGGCGCAGGCTGGGGGCCCAGCCCCGGGGGTCCTTCCCAAAGTGCCGACTCACCCCTTGGTCACGCCTCCACTGACCAAGAGACAGTTGTGTGCGCAGTGGCCTTGGCTCTTTCTCCCCTGCTCTGCGGGCCCTCAAGGGGTTCCCAGCACCCCCACAGCTCCTATCTGGAGGAAGGACAAGGAGGGAATGGCGAACAGAACTCTGACAACCAGCAAAGCAGCCAGTCTGGGGCTGGTGGTCCAGCACCAGCTGACATCTTCCTTTCTCTTCCCCGAAGCCCAGAGCCGTTTAACACGGTAGTGGGACAGGCTGAGATGAGGTTCGATATGAAGGCTGTGGCCACGTCCCAAGAGAAAACGCACCATTTGGTTCACGGTCAGGTTCAGAGGCTGCGATGTGGTGGCAGTGGGGGCGGTGGGGATACGAACTGCAGCTCGGGCTTGCGGGAGCAGAGGGCCAAGGCCGTAGGGCAAGGATGGACAGACTAGCGTGCAGGGACCTAGAAAGGGACAGGAAGGCTCCAGGTCCCCTGCAGTCTGGGGGGAAAGGGGTAGGTGACAAAATGGGCAAAGAGGGGCAAGCACCTTAGGGCAGGGGTGACATTTTCGGGAAGTGGCCCAGACCTGGCAGGG
Source organism: Ailuropoda melanoleuca (assembly GCF_002007445.2). Lineage (NCBI taxonomy): Eukaryota > Metazoa > Chordata > Mammalia > Carnivora > Ursidae > Ailuropoda > Ailuropoda melanoleuca. The sequence continues at coordinate 1,701,674 of NC_048234.1, forward strand.
TTGAACCCTGGTTTCCGGTCCTGTTCACTGACAACAGGCCTCCTCCAGCGTCCTTCAGACTTCCTGTGTCCAAAGCGGGGAGGCACTCCCGCCGCATCTGCCCTGCCTGCAGATGGAACCCCTGGGCGGTAAAGGGTTTTGTGAAGTCCTTTAACGGTGCAAGCTGTTATTACCAACGTTAGCCACAGCTTTCCTGAGTGCCTGTCACACAGGGCCTCCTTAAACCCTGGCTCTGCCTTCTAGGAGCTTCTAAGTCAGACTCCACGGAGAGGAGAGAATGAACGCGCCCACAAGTCACATGTGCTATGACGTGAGGCCTAAGGCCAAGGCAGGACAGGGAGGTACGATGGGAAATGGACCCCCGACTTTTCTGCTGACCCGTGGGTCTTTTTTTTTTTTTTAAGATTTTATTTTTTAAAAGTAAGCCCTATGCCCAACTGGGGCTCAAAGTCACAAGCCCAGATCAAGGGTCGCGTGCTCCTCCCACAGAACCAGCCAGGCACACCCTCCCCCCACCGCACCGTGGGTCTTAGAGTTAACAGAATTTCAGAGCAGAAAGGGTCTGTCCACTGAGAATTCCCAAGAGATTCTAGGAGGCTCCAGAGTGGCAGAAAGGAGACCCGTAAGGCCTGGGGAGAGAGACTGGGGAGGGCTGGTCTGTCCTGCGCTGCAGGCCCCACAGTGATTATTCACAGGGATGCGCCCTGGTAGGTCCTGAGGCTGGAAGCAGGGCCCGGACCTGCCATCCTGCCCTGGACAGGAGGAGGGGCGGCAGGGGTGGGGGACAGGAGGAGGAGGGCTCCGCAGAATAGTGGCAGACGGATGGATGGGGAAAGGGCTCTGGGGAAAGAGGGGGGAGCCGTGGTGGGAACGGAGCGTGGGGGGGAAGAAGCGGAGCAGGCTCTGGGAGCTGAGGGGACGGAAGGAACCTGGAAAGGTTTATGCGCTAGGGGGAGGGACAGTTTTTGAGTCTCTCCTCCAGAAAGACACGCACACGTGACTGGGACTCGCACGCACAGAGAGGCAGAAACAGGTCCAAACATGCTACACACATGAACACAAATACCACTCTAATGGGAAAGCAGTCAGAGCAGCGAGGAGGCTCCCGCCGGCCTCAGGCAGGGCCCGCGGGGCTGGAGGGTCAGCGGGGCAGGCTGTCCGGGCAGGCCGTTGCTCCCTCCAGACCCGAGGGGAGCGGAGCAGGAGCTGGAGGGCGCTAGACGGAGCCGTGTGGGGGAAGTGCAGGGGAAGTCAGCCGCAGGAGGGTGGGAAGGAGAGGGGGCCAGAGCGCCAGCAGTGGGGCGGGTTCTAAAATGGCCACAGGCAAGGCAGGGGACAGATGGTCCCTTTCTGCGGCTGAGCTGGAGAAGTGGGGAAAGGGAAAAGAAAAAATAAATATCATCACAGTCAGAAATTTAAAAATAAACCCCAAACCCTAAAAGATAAACAGCTTGTGTCTGAGGTTCCACCTGCCTCCAGAGTGTTCTGGGGGAGGGAGGGGGCAGCCCCCAGGACAGCCCCTGCCCTCCACCACCCAGCCACACCCCTGCCCAGCAGAATCCCTTCTGCGGTCTCACGCTTGGGGACACCGCAGTGACACCATGTCATTTGCACCTCAGGCCTGCAGGGAAGACAGGCAGGATTTGTCAGCCCATTTGACAGATAAGAAAACTGAGGCTCCAAGGACTTAAAGGTCTGTTGCAGCGGGGACTCGTGAGCTCATGGCCAATCCAAGGGGGCTTCCTGTGGCCCACGCCATGCTGCCCCCCGCCCCCAGAGCTCTGCCCACCCCTGGAGATTTCATTTGCCATCTGCGGGCCCAAGAGCCTCTTCTTCAGGCTCAGATCTGACCGCCTTCCAGCTGACCTCCCAGGCATGGCTCACCTGGAGCCTCGCCAACCCCACCTCGGGGTCATTAGTTTCTTGTTGGCATGGAGGCGGAGGGGCCCTGCACACCCTTGGACTTCTCTGGGCTCTTCTAGCTTGCCACACCCTTGCTCCCCGCTGCGCTCTGCACCTGCTGTTCACTCCTCCAAGCACAGCGCTCCCCGCCCTGGACCTGCGGGCCGAGCCCATCCTGCAGGATGCTTCCCTGACCGGCCACCCGCTCCCACAGGAGCCTTCTGTGGCACAGTCATGTTCTTGTGATGAACTCTTTGTCTCCTCTGCTAGACTGTTCTTAGGGGTCAGGGCCACATTCAAAACCTGTCTGTTGAAGGAATATAGAAATAAAAGAAAGCTGGTGTTCTCTGGAAAAGCCTTCCTTTCTCCCTAGTGCAGTCAATGGTTTCTAACACTAGTTTTGGGTTCACCTCCATTCTTCCCAAATAATCCATGAATATTCACTTAAAAGCAACGCACTAGGGCAGCTGCTAAAAGCGAATCCTTTTTGTCATGTGAATCGGCATCCCATAATGCATGGTAATTATGTACCTCTAGAAAGCGGACTTTCTTGAAGCAATGAACTCCTATACAGTTGACAAAACCCAAACAAGAACATGATTCTTTTAAGTGGGCGCCACGCCCACCGTGGGGCTTGAACTCACGACCTTGAGATTAAGATTTGCATGCTCACCTGAGCCAGCTAGGCGCCCCCCAAACAAAAACATTAATAAGGATCCAAAGACTGTGGGAAGCCAGCAGGCAAGAAGAGATCCAGGGCAAGCGTCCTGGAGGAGAAAGAAGAAAGAAGCAGGCAGAGGCTAGGCTGGGTGAGAGGCACAGAAGGCCCCACCCCAGAAAACAGCTCCCAGGAGGGTGAGAGGTGCGGGAGGACAGGGACGCCGAAGCCCAGCGGGAGCCCGTGTAGCAGGCAGGGCTAGTGTGTACACGTCCCTGAGACCCGGAAGGCCTGGAACCGGTTCTGAGGCCTCCATGTGACGGGGGCAAACCAGCAAGTCACTTCACCTCTGAAAGCCTCTCCTTGTCTACCCAATCCCATCACAAGAATTCTTGCATGTGAAACGTTTTGAAAACCACTAAGTGCTACAAATTTGCACAGAATCATTATGAAGAGACCGCCTTCCAGAGAGCAAGGGCAAAGGGTGTCAAAAGGCGACTTATTAACACTGGTGTTGTCCCCGGGATTTAGGGTGAAGAGTGGTGAGGAGAGGAGAAACCAGATCAAAAGCAGAACTGAGTGTAGGACAGGTGCAACATGGGGGTGGGGCGCAGATTGAGGGCCCTGGAGGCAGGGCTGAGAGGGGCTGGGAAGAGGGAGGAAGGTTGTCCCTGTGGAAGGAGGGGGAAGAGGAGGAAGGGGGAAGAGGAGGGAGGGAGGAGGAAGGGGGAAGAAGAAGGAGGGGGAGGGGAGGAGATAGCAGGGGGGAAGAGGAAGGAAGGTGGAGGAAGGGAGGAGGAGGAAGGAGGAAGAAGAGGAGGGAGGGGGAACAGGAGGGGGAAGAGGAAGAAGAAGGAAGAGGGGGAGGAGGAAGAGGGGAGGAAGAGGCAGAGGCAGCAGGGGCAGTGGGGGTGGGAGGGGATCGCAAGCCCACTCAGCCTGGCAGAGGCAGCTCACGGAGGAGGACAGAACTAATCAGGGGCTGGATAATAATAAGGCTTCTCACGGCTGGTTTTTGACTGTAGCACAAACAAATCATTATACCTCATTGCCAACCTCCTCCTGGGGGAGTCAGGTGTCCGCAGATCCGAGGGAAGGGACAAGGAGACCTGTGGCCTGTCTCTCCCCTCATTGCTTCTAATTCCGGGGGTGGGGGTGGCACCCGGCTGGCTCAGCGGCAGAGCCACTCTTGAATCTCGGGCTCATGAGTTCGAGCCCCACATTGGGCAGAGCGATAACTTTTAAAACATAATAATAAATAATTTCAGATGGGAGGGCAACCAGGTGCGGTGAGGGGGAGCCCTGGGGAGGGAACAACCATGAGCGACAGGGGGACATAGAAGAAGCCCGCGGGAAGGGCAGGAAGGGCAGAGGGCACAGGAGCTGAGTCAGGCAGCAGGGCAGGTGGAGGGCGAGGCCGGCAGGAAGCGGGAGGACGGTCTGAATCACAGACTGAGAAAGGCAGACCGGGGCTGTTCTTCAAAGGGCGGAGACCAGACCTTCACGGGGCCCACCAAGGGCCAACTCAGAGTGAACGACACAGGCGACACAGCCACAGCCGCAGGGAGGCAGATGACACAGGAGAACTTCCTGACCAGCAGGACGGAGCCAATAGGCTGCCCAACTTTCCCCCGTGTCTCCTCGGGAACCTTCCCTGGCCGCATTCCCGCGGTGCTGGGGCCTAGTGAACCAGTTCACACATTCGGTCCGCGAACACCAAGCGCCTGCTGGAGAACAACCACGGTGACGGTGACGTACAGAGCGGCGCCCTCCTTCACGGAGCTTGTGGGAAGCAGCCCTTCTGGAAGGACTAAGGCGAGGTCCCAGAGGCACAGGGAGCCAGGAAAGGCCTGCTGGGGGTACGGAAGACCCCAGGCTCTGGGGCAGAAAAGCCTTCGATCTCTCGATCTCTCGGGCAATCCTCTCGGCCCGGGATTGCCCGGCAGCCACAGCCCCCAGGCTGGAGTCCAGAACCGAGCCTTTCACTAAGTACTCCGCAGCTTTCTGAACCAAGGTCCTGGGTCTCACATCCTAACAAAGCCAGGCGTCCCCCTCAGGGCGGCCAGGGTGAGGCCCAGTGCTGCCTCTGGGTGGGCCCTGACCTTCCACATGGAGGGCAGGGCGCAGGCCTCCTGACTCAGGGGCAGGACAGACAGGAGTTTCTCGTTCAGACACGGATTGTGAAGCTGGTCTCTCTTCTAGGGAAGCAGGAGGCCTTTCAGGGGATGGTGGAAGGCTCTAGGGCAGGGAAAGGGAAGCCAGCCATGCTCCCACCTGGGGGCTCGGTGACTCACCCACCCACAGCCTAGGCGGGCTTCTCTTTCCCAAACACCACGCCCAGGAGGACAGGCATGCCCACAGACCCCAGGAGACGCCCCTTCTGGGCCTTTCTCTCACAAGCACAATCAGGCCGCTCCCACCTCCAGCGAGCAGTCACCCACACATCACCGACACTTGTGCTGAACCATCACAGTGGCCCCGTGTGGTGGGCCTTCCAGGCCTCATTTGACAAAAAGGAGGCATGGGGGTAGTCATGACCTTGCCAACGGTCACCCAGTAAGTGCTGGCACTAGGACGTGAATCTCACTCTGTCTCCAAGGCCTGTGCTCTTAGGGATGAGTGACGACAGGGAAGGCCCATTAGTCCAGGCCCGGCCCCAGCTCCCCGGGTCGGTCCTCACCTGGTCCGGCCGCTCTGCCCCCGGGCACTAGCGGACTCAGGAAACGGTCCTGGAGTGCACGCACACGGAGGTCCGTGCTTCAGAGAGGCCCGCAGACCTTCTGCTGAGCCTTCCCTTTATTTCGTGTCCTTCCCAGATGCCCAGCCGCAAACCCGCACCCCAACTTGGCCCCCTGAGGTCTCTGCAGTGGTGCTGGTGTTCCCCAGACAAGCTGGGACGAAGCCGTCCTGCCCTGGCCAGCCCCCGGCCCAGGCCCGTTTCCCTCAACTCCCTCCAGCCCAGCTTCACACGCACACTTGCCACCTGGTAAGCGTGCCTCTCCTCACACGCAGCACACGGCAAATCACGCATCTCACGTGCTCGTGTGTTTACAGCGCTAAGAACAAACAGCATGCCGGCTAGGAGGCACCAAAGCCTTCTAGGAAGGAGGAGGGGAAAGAAGGGAGGACGGACCCTGGGGATCATGCGGTCCAGGAGCCCTGGGAGCAGATCCGCATCAGATCTCCTGGATGCACGGCACCGCCCCCTGGGCCAGGGCCGGGGCGCTCGAAGGGTACGAGAGCTACCAGGTGACTCCCACGGAGCCTGATTAAGAGCCACTGTCCTCGTCCCCTCACTGTGCAAGCGAGGAAACCAAGTCCCAGAGAGACGACACGCATCCCGGACACAAGAGTGGGACCTGCAGCTAGAACCGGGTCCCCCGGCTCCTGACGCCGCGCTCACTGCAGGTGTCGGGACGCCTCAGCCCCGCCGGCCCCCGTGCGCGCAGGCCTTTCAAGACAGCTCTCCGGAGACGTCGCCTCGACCCCATCTGAGGTCAATAGGCCAGCGCGGCGGCAGAAGCGCCCTCGCCGCCTTGCGAGACACGCCTGGTCTGCAGAGAGCGCCCCTCGGGCCCCAGGCTGGCCTCACGGGAGCCCCGGGCTGCAGGGGGCTGGGCAGCGCGGCACCTGGGAGTCCGAACCCATGGGCTTCGAGACCCCGACCTCCCGCGGGCCCCTCTACAAATGTAAGATGGCCCGTGCGTGCTCTGCCCTCCACACAGGCGCTGAAATCACTTCTCGCTGTGGTTAGCGACCGGTGGGGACGACCGGACCCAGGCCACGCACGGGGCCGGACCACAGGGTGACACGCAAGCCAGGCAGTGCTTCTCGGGATGAGTGAGCCGAGCAAGCTCATTCTGACGTCGAGCACCATCGGGTAAAGCGGGCTCATCCAAAGAAAGCCACCAAACCCCATTCATACCTGGCTCAGGGTAAGGGAACTGTAAGCTTCTGATGGTAGTGAGCGGGGCTGAGGGGAGAAAAGCCTGGAAGCCGAGGTGAGTTGTGCAGCCTCCTCTAGGCTGGGCACAGAGACAAAGCCCTCAGGCTTTGGGATCCAACACAAACACTGCTGATAGGGGGACAAAGCCCTGAACAGCAGACCTGAAATCACCATGACCAAGCCACTGGCTTGGAGGCCCCTGTGGCCTGGACTCCGACCTGTAAGGCAGGCCTCTCTCTGATGCGGGGCTCTCCTGCCCTCCTCTGTCCTGGGTGACTCAAGTCCCAAGCGTCTGCTGCCTTTTCCCTCTTTCCCCTTGAAGGGCAATGAAGAAATGGCAAATGGTGTGGCCAAAGGAAGGCCAGGAGGCCGGGCAGGCCCCTGCATTGACTCCCTCCATCCTAAGAAACCCAACTCAACTCCAGGTCACGCTCCAGGTCTGTCCAGGGCTGCGGGCACCCCGGACGCAGCCTGACCCGGCTCCGCACCCTACAGGCCTGGAGGCTGAGGAGGGGCCGTCAAAGGGGCCTCAGGGTTGCCCACAGTTTTCCCAAAGCATCTTTAGCCGCTCACCAAGCCCTCCCCCCGTAAGTATTTAGGCCTTTCCGGTGGCCCTTCATCCCACAGGAGAGACGCATCAGGCGCGCTGCCTGCCATCCGACAGTGAGAACCTCCCTCCTTGACAGGATGTTGTCGATGTCTGAGCTTTCGGCACCTAGAATGGCTCCTATCAACACACAAATAGGCATCTGCTGAAGACAGCTTCCAGCCAGAGCCGTACCCCCGGCCACCCTCGGGAACGGGGGACACAGGAAGGACAGCGCTCTTGCCGGGGTCCACGGCACTCATCAAAGGGCGGGTTTCTTCTGCTTCTAGGGGCCTGTGTCCCTCACGCACCAGTGCAGAAACGCTACCTTTTGTGATCCTCGTCCCCCAAATGACCTTTCTAACTCACCCTAGCGGGCCCACCGGCCCCCAGGACGAGATGTCAGAGCTGAGATGAGCGCAATGGTGAACACGATGGTGAACGCAGGCACAACAGAACCAGCCGCGGGAGGTGGCCGAGAACCCCCTTAGCTCTTCTTTCCCGGGCCTGGGCCCTTCATTTAAAATCCCTGTCAGAGCCAGGCCGGGCTCCCGGGCAGGGGGGAGGGGCGTGTTCAGAGCGACTTCTGGGACGACAGGTCACCTCACCCGGCTCCACAAGCGTTAAGCCTCTGCTCTGTCACGGCCTCCTTCACTCGCTCGCACAGCTCCGCACACACACAACAGAGCGGGGGAGCGGGTGGCGAGCGGTGGGTCCCGGGGCTGGGGCGCGGGGACTGGACTGCAGGCTTCCTACGGACAGAGCTTCGTCTGGGATGGTCGCACAACAATGTGAGGGTACTTAGTGCCCCTGCTCGACGCCCTTAGCTTGGCTAAAATGGTAAAAGTTTATGTATATGTAACTACGGTAAAAAAAAAAAAAAATTTTTAAGGGAGGAGTGAGTGAGACAGTCTTCCTCGCTTCCTGCCGAAGAACAGGCCTCTTTTCTGAATCATTCAACTTTCTTCCAAACGAAATCGCCTGGATTCTTTTTTTTTTTTTAAAGATGTATTTATTTATTTATTTAATATATACGGGGAGAGAGCAGAGCGGTTGCAGGAGAACGAGCACAGGGTCCGGGGGCAGAGGGAGAGAGGGAGAGAATCCCAAGCAGGCTCCATGCTCAGCATGGAGCCCGACGTGGGGCTTGACCTCACGACCCCGAGATCACAACCGGAGTCGAATAAGATCAAGTCGGACGCTCAACCGACTCAGCCACCAGGCGCCCCAATCTTCCGGATTCTTGTGCATATCTTTCCCTGCTGTCATCAGAGTGCTCTGCCCAGAAGCCCATCACCCCGAAATCTCTATCCATCCTGGGCACAGGCCCCATGAAGTTTCAGATTCCTGGCCCGGGCCCAGCAATGCCAACCCACCTGCAGTCCTCAAAGACCCAGGCTAACGACTCAGTCCCTCTCCTCAAAACATGCCCCACGTTTCTGAATAAAGCCTGTCCTCTACCAAGACCCAGATCCGGACCGCGGGCTCCTCAAGGGCAGGAACCACGTCTCACACAGGCTGTCTCCAAACCACAAGGCAGGTCACACTCCCGAAGTCCCCAGATAACGCGAACACAGAAACACAGACAGTGCCACATCCCTGTGCGAGCCCCCACAGCCTGCCCACCACGGGCACATATTCACAGCAGAAGCGAGGAGAAAACCATGCTGCTCAGAGCACACGGTCTAGGACGTGAGCCACGCCATGCCCTCTCCTCCGCACGCACACGCCCTGCCCCCCGGAGCAGGCCAGCTGCACGGGCGCCGACACGCTCAGGCTGTGCAGTGAGTCAGACCTGAGTCTGACTCCAAGAGCTGCCACGTCCTGGCTGTCCAACCCTAGATGAGGCCCTGGGACTCCCCACATTCTGTGAGTTTTGGTGTGTCCACCCTGGAAGGGAGATGGCCGCTCTGAAGGGCTACGGGGAGGGCTGGCGAGGTTATATAAGCACAGAGCCCACCGCAGAGTTAGTGTTCTTACCGTTCTCATTCCAACCCCAAACCCCTCCTGTGATGAACCCACATTAAAATAGAAACGACTTGGATCAGAACTGATGGAAGAGAAAAGGGGCTCGCTGGCAGTCTAAAGGACAAAGGAACAAATCACGAGGCCACGTGCTGCCTGCCTGTCCCTCCCAACCCGGTGTTGTTCGACACGCGGACCCTGTGGGCCCCAGGTGGTTTCCAGAGGGAAGGACCTTGTTCAGGTCCAAGCACTACGGCGCCTCCACACCCTGGCGAGATGAGACCAGGAGCCCGCCAAGCTCTGCTCCCGTAAGCCACGTCGAGGCAGCAAGAAGTGGATGGCAGCCCTGTCCCCGGGCTTCCCCTGCTTGTCCCCATCACTGCTCTATCCCCGGCCCCTCGCCCATCCCCAAAGCGTACTAGGGGCAAGGTGCCTTCCTCCCTGTGCGATCTGAGTCATGGCACTCACTCACCACCCCTCTGCCTTCCGGGGGCCAGCCCGAGAGTGCAAAGACCCGAGAGGAAGGACGAGTGTGCTAGCCTCCTCTCCGACCCCATGGGCGCACCTGCTTCTGCCTGCTGACGCTTGGGCTGTGGGGTGCGCCTGCCTCTTTTCCTGAAGACTCCTTCCCGAGCGACTCAGAATTAAACACCAAGTACTACGCACTTCAGCCACCTTCTCACAAATGTGCCTTGAAAGAAAGAGTGGGTGGGTGGTAAAGAGAGAACATGAAATCGTCTTCCTTCCAGTCTGGCTTGGAGCCTGCCCACTTTACCTTCGGAGGTGTGCCAGCAAACACAGAAAAGCTGTCGGGACAGACAGGTGCCATGCGCCAAACCCATGTACAGCCTGCATTCCTCTCCCCACCCAGAGCTCGGGACAGGAGGGGACTTCGAGGGAGGAACTTGTCCCGGTCCTTCACCTGGCCCTTCCCCAGCCAACGCCAGGCTTCCAAGAGGCACTGCGGGCAGCCTGGGTGGAAAAGCAATTCCTCCCTGTGCCTCCCACACGCAGGGCATGAACGTCCCCGGTCCCCATGCAGACACAGTGACAGTTACACCTCCCTCCCCAGCGTTTCCGGACGCCCTTGGAGGGAGGGCGGCACCGCCCTGGCCGAGGACCACTGAGTGAGGAACCAGTGCAGGATACACGGGGCTGCTCTGCTGCCTGTAGATCAAATCTACAGGGAAAGGACCGGTCACAGCAATGCTCGGAGCCGAATCTCCCACTCAGCGGGTGATTACTGAACCCCTACGACGTGCTCAGCTTTCTTGGAGGCACCGTGAGGGTAACAGGAAGGAAGGGTCACGGTCCCCAGACCTAAGGAAGTGGTGGCACAGACAAGACCATAAAACAACATGCAGTGTGAGGCAGGACATACTCAAATGCTGAATTATGGGGTCTGTGAGAAGGAGGAGGGGACCGACCAGTGATGGCGGGCACAGGCAGGACAGGCTTCCCGGAGAAAGCAGAAATTGAGGTGGCTTGAAGAAGGTGGCCTTCTCTTCCCACAATCTGTCCCTGTAAGGCTCGCTGTTCACAGAAAACTCCTCAGACCCGTGCTTCTGGGAGCAGTTCAGCAACGCAAGCCCCTCCAACCCTCTCGTCACATGGTTCCCGGTGGAGGAAGGCACGAGGATCCCCCCTCTCCCCCAGAAGACCAGCCCCATTCAGACCTGCTCTCAGGAGGCCTTCTCGTCCCACAGGCCAGGAGGCAGAGCTCATTCCCTGCAGCCCAGACTCCAGATGCAGGGGGCTCTGGGTGCAGGGGACTCCAGGGGCTCCGGGTGCTGGAGTCTCAGGGTGCTAGGGGCTTGGGGTGTCAAGGGCTCCGGGTACAGGGGACTCCAGGGTGCCAGGGGCTCCGGGTATTGGGGCCTCGGGGTGCAGGGGGCTCCGGGTGCCGGGGTGTTGGGGGCTCCAGGGGCTCAGGGTGCAGGGGGCTCCGGGGTGGGCCCTGCAGACTCTCCTGCCATGGGGACACGTACTTCCCAGGTTAGTCTAAGGTCTAATCACCTCTGCTGTCCAAGGACTTCTGGCCTCCTCCCTTGCCAGCCACCCCATGCTTCCTAGGCAGAACCCCCTTCTTGTAGTCCTCCATTCATCCCTCTCTGGCCACTATGGCTCCTCCCACAGGCTGTGCCACCAACCACTCTCTCTACGGCCCGCCCTGACAACACCAAAGCTTCTGGCGTCTGTTTCCTCCAAGAAGACCAAGACTGTGGCTTCCCCAGCCCTGCTTCATTTAAAGCGTGCAAAATCAGGAACAGTCCCCCTGCACACCCCACTCATGCTTTACTTGCACACAATGTAAATTGAGACTCTCGTCTATTTATAGACAGCCTCTACCTAAACGTTGGGAAGAAGCCCACTTCCCGCAGACCGTGAGAGCAAGAGCCAGGCCCAGGGCCGGGCCCGCCTGTGCTTCTTTCTGGGAGATGTACCCACCTCCCAACCCCAGCCAGTGCCCAGGCTCACAGCCACTGACACCCCCCCCCAGGTGACTGTGTGAGCACATGGAAATGTGAAATAGCCGCACGGTAGTAACCATCTCACTGTGCACACGTACGAACACATCATGCCGCATACACCTTTATCACAACCCTAAAATAACGTGTCCAGTGATAACCCTTGTCCTTCATGCACCTGGTCCAGACCACGGCACACTCGCCCACCCTCTGCAGAGCGACGCGTGGCTCACAGTGACCCCGTACTGAGACCCTCCCCCCAATAAGTAAACACGAGGGTCCTTGAGTCATACGCCCTTCCATGTACATTCCCTTACCCTTCAAATCAAACTCGTTTGTTCCTCCCACGGGAAGGTTCAGAAGAAATCCTTTCGGACGGTAAGCCTGGAGTTCCGCCCCCCCATCCTCAGGCCCCAGGCTGTTGACTAAACGCTCCGCCCTAAGCATGGCCCCATTCCCGGGTCTCCCCACTCTGGCCATCACCACACTCTACCCGCTGGTTCTCCTCTAGCTGTTCTTTCTGTGGCAATGCCAGCTCAGTGTTCAGACATGTCATCTGTTTCTCTCCATTGACCAACCAAATATTTTCATCTACAAAAAGTAAGAATGACCCTTGTTACACACACTCCTGGCATACGCGACTTTTCTGCCATCGCCTTTATCACAATTTGCAGTTACATACGTAACCGTACACATATATATGTCTGATTATTTTGTTAATGTCTCTCCCCACTCCTAGACTGCAGGAAAACCCAGTCTATCTTGTTCATCAGTGTGCCCTCTGTGCCTAGTTCCAGATCTTTCTGCAAACAAAACAGGAAGCCTAGCCACAGTTAACAGGCACAACCTCAGGCCGTCTGGCCACTGGACTGCAATCTCCAGGGGCTCCTTGGGTCACGGTAATTCCACCCCTTTCCTCTCTCCTTACCCTTAGAAAGAACAAACAGTGTCAAGTACCTTCTCAGTTAGCCTCTGGAGGGGCTTCCCGTGGATGGAAGAATCCCAGACTCAAGTCAAGGACGGGCTGGTTAGGAGAATGGCAGGAAGAACGGGAGAGAATGAACGTGGGTGTGACCAGGGCCCACGTCTGCTACCAAGGAAGGTTTCTATCTCCCTATGTTCTGTGGGGATTCAGGAAACGTTTTGGAAGGTGACTTATTAACCTGACTACTTTTTGTTCTATTTCTGCAACCTAGGAAAGACGGAGGGAGTCGGGGGTGTGAAGCGGACGCTCAGGGAGGAGAAAGGACTGGGGATCGGATTTCGAGATGACTGAAGACAGGACAACAGAAAATCGGCATAATTCATGGGAATCAGACTCAACAAAAAGTTCCCGACCTTGAGGATTCCAAGCTATTGAGGAGAGCAGCAAAAGCTAAGGAAGGGGGAGGCTGACGGGGCGCCTGGATGGCTCAGTCGGTTAAGCATCTGACTCCTGATTTTGGTTCAGGTCATCGTATCATGGGTTGCGGGATGGAGCCCCCGTGGGACTCCTTGCTCAGTGGGGGATCTGTTTGAAGATTCTCTCCCTCTGCTCCCCCACCTCTCTAAAATAAATCAATCTTAAAAAGAAGAAGAAGAAGAAGGAGGAGGAGGAGGAAAGAAAGAAAGAAAGAAAGAAAGAAAGAAAGAAAGAAAGAAAGAAAGAGAGAGAAAGAGGGACCCTGAGCTTGCAAAATCATGTGTTCGATGGACAAGGCAGAGCTCTCGTTCCACAGCTTCGTGTAGTTCCGAGCCTGACGTGACACCCTTCCCACAGCACCCAGAACCTGCTTTTCAAAGCAGCCGCCTGCCAGGGCCGGGTGACCAACACAGGAAGGGATGTCCTCCATCACTTCATCCGGCTCAACTCTATCTGGAGCCAGCAAGATTAGTCAGGCCGACTCTCGGAAGGTTTCTGGAGATGCTCTCCCAGGCCTGTTCTGTGTTTCTGGTTGAGAGGTGACCTCCACATTCCTCACTTAGAGACCAAGGCCCGAGTACGAGCTTGTAAAGAGTGGCTGCATACTTCCTGCCATCTTGTCCCAAAATAACAGGGAGGACACTGCATAGCCAAGCTGTGAGAGGCACGCCGTCCAAAGTCGAAGGAACGGAGGCCAGGTTTGACATTAGGATTTCACAAGGCACAGTGTTCACGGAGCTCCTGGGGCCAACGTGGTGGGGGGGGGGGGGGGGGAGGCAGCCAGCTCTCTTGCTGACACTCTTCCTGCTGTGTTCACTGTCGAAACCCCACTGTTCCACACACCGTCCCCTCCACCTATCACTAAGGGCCACAGCAATCTGTTCTGTCCTACAGCAGAGAGGGTGGGGCTCTCTCCCCTGGTGTGGGGGGGAAGGCCGAACAGCTGGCTCTAGCAAAGTTCTCTGTAACCTTCCTTCCATCGTTCTGCCAAAGCAGCCCCAGGCTTCATTGCTCCCCTCACTCCCCCGACAGCCCCACCTCCCCTCTCCAGTTCTCTGGGGGAAAAGTCACTACCATTCTTTCTGCTGCAGGAGGTCAGGCTTCCCCCCGCCCCACCTGAGGCAGGTGCCGTCCACACCTGGACAGCGAGCGCATCCGAACACGCTGGCCGTCCACGGTGCTCAGGGCCCGAGCTGCCAACTTTCCCAGTGGTGCTGGCCCCACAGCCTCATGGGGACGGAAGAGAGGGGAAGATGGTTCACCATGTCTGTCTGCACGACTACCCTGCAACAAGTCCCTCCTGACTGGGCGCCCTGATATTATTTCAATACGGCGACACTGAGCACAGCTCCACGGTTTCAAGGACACTGCAGCCTAAGACTTCCAGCTGCTCGGACGGTAAAGAGAAGCTGTTTGATTTATGAAGTGGGTCAACCGAAAGGAGCGAAGGGAAAGGAAAGAGGTCAGCCTGGGTCGGCTCCCTCCTTGTCCCGTCCGGTTTATTGATACTTAGCGTTTGTGGGAAGCCAAGAGCCACAAGTCAGAAGATTCTTCTGGAACGTCACCAAGTTGGGACAGAGAGGAGGTCTGAAACAAGAGGCCCACATTTTCTCTTGGATGGTCCTAAGTTTACTTTCAGGGCATCACACTCAGATGGAGGCTTCCAGAACTCTGTTTACCACCAGATAAGATCTGATTCCAAGAACAACTCAGAAGAGATATTCTTAACTGTGTGTCTGTAGAAGAGAGGCAAGAGGACGCCTGACGAGCAGGACATTTACTGGGTGCTCTCTCTGAGCAAGCGTGGTGCTGAGAGCGCTCACTTGTCATAACACGCGGTTTTCAACACACGTTGAGCCCCGTCACGTGCAAAACACCGACACGGACGCCAGCACGCAAAAATGAGCCGAACAGTCAAGATCCTAGCTTCCACTGAAGTCACATCTTTGTCGAGGTTGATAAAAACAAATATATCTGTCGGCTAGTGACAAACACGATGCAGGAAAAGCATGCAGACTAAGGGACTGCTGTATAAAACTTCCACAGAGATCAAGCGGGGGAAGCGGTGCTATTTCAGCGGCAGCTGCGCTGGAAGGCGTCTCTGATTGCCATCTGATGACACGAGCAGCAGAACAGCCCCACGTGCCGGCCACCGGACCGACCACTCCACGTGCGGGACTTGGTGAGTCTGCAGCCACTCTGCGTTCAGCACCGTTACTCTCCCCACACAGAGCCGGGAGCAAGGGCTCTCTGCAGAACCTGACAAGGTTACACAGTGAGAAAGCCGGGACTTGAACTCAGGAGTCCACAGCCCCGTGCTACTGGGCTGCGGGAGAAATGGAACCTCAGAGGTCAAGTGCGCCTGGGGTCACAAAGCGCAGGCCCTCTGGCCCTTCCGCATGAGGCTAGGAGCTGAGTGCCGTTCAGTCTGGCCCGCTATCCAAGTATTCCTCTCATCGCCAGCTGAAAGCCAAACCCTCTCTTGAAACAAGAGGAAAAAGACAATATGGGCTCTGCAAGGCCAGCTAATAAGTGAACACGTTCCTCTCTCAAACCCCCGCCCCCAGGAGAGGGGAAACAGGCTTCGCTGCTAATTCCCCAGACTGCCGGTTCCCACTGGAGAAGAGACAGGCACAGAACAGGAGGTGTCACTCCACAGGGCCACAGCAACTCCGCAGGTGGAGCGGAGGGGACAGGCACCGGGAAAAGGTCAGCAGCAAGGAGAAAGGAGGCCCTCTGTAGCCCCGTTTCAAAGAAAGCACAGCCCTCCCTCCTGCCCTGCAGTAGAGGGGTGGAGGCAGTGGCGGGGTGAGGGGAAGGGGAGTGCTTCCCTGAGAAGCAGGAGGCAGGAAAGACAGAAGCCCTGGGAGCAGGTCCCAGGCCTCTCTTGAATGGAGGGAGAGGGGAATGAGGCAGGAGGCTAACACTGCTTCTAGCAGAGAAGTCCAGAAAGGAAATACCACAGCCAAGGTCAGAGGGTGTTTGCAGAATTGCTAGAAATCCCAGGCTGGGGAGTCCAGGCGAGAGTGGAGGATTCAAGGAAAAGAGAAGCCCGAGCAGAGTTCCACAGGGTTTCAACCAAAGGTCACGGTTTGGACCCTCCCGTTTTTTTATTGTACATCAGCCACCACAACCACAGGGACCTGTGGCCAGGGTTAATCAACAACCAAAGTGGGAAGGGAAGACGCGGGTTCATACTAGAGCAGAGCACGTTAAGGGGAGCTGGGAATTCCATCGCTTTATACCCCTCAGACTTCTGCCCACCAACACACACACACACAGAATGAAATTCAATGCTGAGTCTCCCTCCACAGCAACTTATCGCCTTATCTCCAGCAAGCCAGGTCTCCTAGCCCAACACTGCACCAAACAAATTATGACCTGAATGGCAAGAAAAACTGTGTCACCTAGAGAAACCCAATTAACGACATGACTCTGCTCTCCTCAATTCCCCTCTCCTCCTCCAGGCGTATCCGGGGCACCTGTGTGGCTGACCGCCTTTTCCCACTACTGGCCGTGTTCCCTGGCTAACTCCAAAGCCAGACCATTGAAACAGGGGCCTGCGGAGAAGCCAACCCAGAGACGGGAAATCCTGCTGCCCCCCACACCCTGGCCTGTTGAGGAAGACCGGAGGACACAACATAACACGGCACCTGGGTGGACAGTCTGTGGAGCGTTCACCTTGAAATCACTAAGTTGCTCCTCAAGCCAGCGCACCTTGCTGAAGAACACAATTGCTCCTGAGAGCTCCCAAATGAGGGCGTGCACGTCCCCCGAAGGGGCAATAAACAGGTATTTCGAAGAAATTCGTGCTGTGGTTGCTTCCGCTGATCCCCTTTCCCAAGGAGCCCCTCCCCTGAGAGATCTCCATCACCTTCTCCCCCCGGCTTCTGCAGCCTCCCCACCGACCACATGTTCTGTGTGAGTCCATACACATAAACATCCTCTCTGCGGCCCGTGCCAGGGCTTCCCGAGAGAACCAGCGCCCCCCCCCTTGTCTCCGCTCCAGCCCCACACCGCTGCAGAGTTGGTCATGCACTAGGCAGGGACCCTGAGACCGGAAATGCCTGGTTCTGGACTGCTGCACTTGAAACACGAGAGGAGGCAGAAGGAGAGCTGAGCACGGGGACCAGGGCGACCGCAGGAGGCGCGGGGTACAGAGGGGAAGGCTGAAATTCCGGCCAGGGGAGAGGTGCAATCCAGGGGTGGGCGAGGAGGGGGAGGCTGTCAAGGCAGGGGCAAAGTCAAAATCCGAGGCGCCGAGAGAGGAGAGGAGGAGGAGGAAGAGGAGGAGGAGGAAGGAGACACGAGTAAGGGCAAGGCTGGAAACAGGCCGGGAGGGAGGGCCGGGGCCAGGGAGAGGCACGGGCGGCGATACTCTGCAGGTGGCGGGGCTGGGGGAAGCGGGGTGGGGGAAGGGGGTCCGCGGCGCGCTCACCCGCAGGGCGGACAGGTCGATGTCGTCCAGGCTGCGGGCGGGGGCTGGGTCGCCCATGGCCTCCGCGGGCAGCCGGGCCCCGGGGCCGCTCACGCTCCGGCTCGGTTATTCCGCTGCCGCCGTCGCTGCTTCTCCCCCATCGGGGGATTCCGGGGGCGGACTCCGCCGCGCCTCCCCCGGAGGACGCGGAGGGGGAGGGCCGGCGGGAGGACCGACCCACCGACTGACAGGAGCTAGCGCCCGGAGCCCGCAACCCGAGCCTCCCGACTCTCCTGCGCAGGCGCGGACTGGCCGCGCGCCGGGAGGGTGGACGAGGGAACGTGACGCGAGCGCGCCGGGTTCCCCTCCCCCTAGGCGCCGACACCTGCGCGCAGGCGCAGGAGAGAGAGCGAGAGCGAAAGGCGCGCGCGAGGACCGAGCGACCGCGCGAGCCTGGCGAGCAGAAGTGGGCGGTGGCCGGGCGGCCGCGGAGCGCGCCCACCGGCCGGCGCGCGTGCGCACACGCGTTTCCTTCCATTCCCCTGTGTTTTGCCCTTTCTCTCCCCCATTTCCTTCTTCGCTCGCCTTTGACGCTTTTCCTTCCCTTTTCCTCCTCTTTCGTGTGCCCAGCTGCCAATCAAGCCACCCACCTCTATTTGCGGGGGAAGGGGGGCGGGACTCAACCCCCGTATTACTAGGGGGGTTGTTATGGTAACTCCCCACGCGAGGGCTGGGTGGCCTCTAGATAGGAAGGGCTGTCCACCCACCTAATTGCCATGGCAACAGTGGAGCCGCCGAGGGAGGGGCCTCGGGGTGAGAATTTGGCTAGAGAAACCACGTGGGTGTTGGGCGGGGGCGCCGGGTGCCTGGGGAGTGCCCTTTACCCCTTTCCCTGGCTGGAGTGGGGAGTGTTGAGGAGGGGACCTGGGATCTCGGGACGGGGAATCCTCCCGCACACCTTTGTCTCTGCACAAAGGAGGTGTTTCAACAGTTATTCATTGACCGATCACTGGAGCCGCGTGGGGGGGGGCCAGGGGTGGCAGGGAGAGGCGGAGGGACCTGTGTCCAACCTCTCCAGATCTTGCTTGGGTCACCTTAGGTCTAGTTTGGGCCCAGCAACCCCAGCCGTTAGCCTCACTGGAGGCTGGGTGAGGCTATGAAAAGAACCAGGAGTCATGTTCTGCCAGTGTCTGCTGTGTGACCTTGAGCAAGTTGCTTTGCTTCTCTGGGCTTTTCTTTCCCTGCGAAGTTGAGGAAGAAGGCTGTTTGCTCCCCGAGATCACTTCCAGCAATATTGTCTCCGAAAGACCCCACCACCCGTCTTAATACAAACATTACTTAGGAGAGTTTGAATGAAAAGTCCTTGGAAAGGGGTTAACATCCTCTTTTCTAGACCCTTTTCTTTAGCACATTTGGATGCACGTCCAGTTTTGCTCCCCTCCCCTCCTGTTTGCCTTGTCATTGTCCTTGTCCACGCCACAATCACCACTTATCTCCATTCCTCTTTATCAGCCACCTGCTTGGTCTCCCTCCCTGGACCCCCTTAAGTCAATTCTCCATACCCACAGTGATTTGTCTGAAACTCAAATCTGATGGCACTCTGTTTGTGACCCTTCACTGTGCCCCCACTTTTGAATAAAGTATGACATCAAAGACCCTTCAAGATTTTGCCTGCTTCTTCTGCCTTGTTTTCCACACTCTGCCATTCGATCTCACGTGTTGTAGCCATACTGAAATCTTGTACTCACAGTGGCCAGAACCCAACAGACCTTCCTTCAGCCTGGGCACCTGCTGTTTCTTCTCCTGGAATATTCTGACCACGCCCACTCTGACTGCACTTTGCTTTGCCTTACATGTCTAAATCACCACCTCCATGAAGCCTTCCTTGACTGCCAAGGCTGAGTTTAGCTCTTCTGTTTTAACTGCCTGCCTTAAATCCATGGTAACACTTGAGACTTTGAATTGTAAATGTCTGTCGCATCTCCTTAAAGGCAGAAATCATGTCAGCCTTGTTCAGCACGGGTCTTGGCACCCCTTAGAGGTTCAGTAACAAGTGAATGAAGGTGTCTGTCATGTTGGCAGGCACTGGGATATATGGTAATGCAAGATCAAGACCATGGGATAGTAGGGCAAAACACAAAATTTGAAGTTAGTCCTTTGGGCAAGTCATTAATCTCTCTGAGGTTCAATTCTATCATCTATAAAATAGAGATAATAGATTAGGATAAAATAAAATTAGATATGTAAAGCACTTGGCATATGCTAGGTCCTCAATACATTTGCTTATGCCTGACTCATAGGCAGTGTTTAATAAAGAGATACTGAGGGACGCCTGGGGGGCTCAGTCCGTGAAGCGTCTGTCTTCGGCTCAGGTCACGATCTCGGGGTCCTGGGATTGAGCCCCACATCAGGCTCCCTGCTCAGTGGGGAGCCTGCTTGTCCCTCTCCCTCTGCTGCTCCCACTGCTTGCGCACATGCTCTCCCTTTCTCTCTCTCCCAAATAAATAAATAAATAAATAAATAAATAAATAAATAAAATCTTTAAAAAAGAGAGACACTGAATCAATGAGTGAGCAGATGAAGATGGCAGGGATAGGCTGGCCACGCGAACCTCAAGCGGCAGTGCAGCCTGGAAGGTGGGAAGTACCGAGAAACAAGACTGGCCTCGTGTTTGTAATTACTGAGGCTGGAGTATGGACACTCGGAGGCATGAGCGTTCATATTGTCTATTATGTGTGTATATATGGAATTGTCCGTAATAAAAACTTACAGACGATGTAGTAGAGAAAGTCCTGGATCGGGCATCAAGGAAAATGAAGATATATTTTTTAAATGTATTGTTGTGGGGGAGAGGGGCAGAGGGAGAGGGAGAAGCAGGCTCCCCACTGAGCAAGGAGCCTGATGCAGGACTCGATCCCAGGACCCTGGGATCGTGACCTGAGCCAAAATTGAGTCGGATGCTTAACCGACTGAGCCATCCAGGTGCCCCAAGGAAAGTTAAAATATTAAAAATGAGACAAATTGTAGGACCCCCTTGGGGACAGAGGAACGTCTCCCACAGGCCCCAGTGCCGTCGGGGCCTCCCACGCACCTCGGGAGTCTGGATTCATTCTCTTCCTCCTGGGTCTAGAGCCACCTCTTCTGTTCCAAGCCCACTGCTTTTCCCTGCACTGTGCTGCCTTCCATTCAAGAAACTCCAGGATTAATTGTGTGTATGTGGGGGTGGGGGTTGCAGATGGACCAACAGATGGTGTGAGCAGAAGCCCACCCACTTCCAGCCCACCTCAGCCGGAGGGGGGCTGCTCTCTCCACCAGCCCCCTCCTTCGGTTAATGAGGTAACGGTCCCCTCGGGAAAGAGGCACTTACTGCTGACAATGAGGCTAATTAGCAGGATGCCAATTAGTACCAGGGGACCGCTGTATGTGAGAGGGGGGATTTCTTGAGTGCAAGTGACTGCTTCAGAGGAAAGGAGGGTTGGGCTCAAAGGACGGGAGCAGGGCAACAGCATCCCCCCTCTCCCATTGTCATCCACCCACACACCCCTCTTCCAGGAAGTCTTCCTAAATTCCTCCCTCTGCTCCCCTCTGCTTCCCCTGCTCCTATGGTCAGTTCTTAGGCTGGGGAGCGAGGCTGAGGACTGATAGGCAAAAGCCTGGACCTGCACTGAACTTCTTCCTAATTGCAGAATAGTTCAGATACACAAAAAGAAATGAATACGTATATGAAATACAAGTTCATCCACCCAGCACTCCGCTTACATAAATGGCACTAATTCAGGTGAAGAACTCTCTGTGTATACCCCTCCGTTATCCCCTTCTCTCTGCCTGCCCTGGGAGGTCACCCTCCTCAATCCGGTGTGTGCTACACTCTCTTCTAGACCCTACCATTTACAGGCATACCTAGTTCTGTCGTATTTTTTACGAATGGAGGGTTTGTGGCAACCCAGCGTCGGGCAAGTCTGTTGGCAACGTTTTTCCAACAGCATCTGCTCACTTCCTGTCTTTATGTCCCATTTTGGTAATTCTCCCAATATTTCAAACATTTTCATTATTATTATATTTGCGATGGTGATCTGCGGTCAGTGATTATGACTCGCCAAAAGCTCAAGTGATGTTTAGCATTTTTTAGCAATATTTTTATTTAAAAAAATTTTTTTTAAGTTTATTCATTTAAGTGATCTCTCCATCCAATGTGGGGCTCGAACTCACAACTCTGAGATCAAGAGTCGCATGAGTTAGCCGGGCCCCCAGGGATTGTTTAAATAATTAAATATTATAATAATATTTATGCATTTATATAATTTATATTTGTATAAATTTATATATTAAATCTTACATTAATATTTATATAATTAATAATTAAGCAATAATTAAAATATTTTTAAATGAAGGTAGATACTTTGGGTTTTTTTAGACCTAATGTTATTGCACTTAATAGACTATAGTGTAACGTAACTTTTTTCATGATGTTAGTATTTACATGTATTGGCATGCATGTCTGTTTTATTTATTTGTTTTTATTTTTATTTATTTTTAAGATTTTATTTATTTGACAGAGGGAGAGAGCACAAGCAGGGGGAGCAGGAGAGGGACCAGTCCCCCCGTCGAGCAGGGAGCCCCACATGGGCTCGACTCCACGACCCTGAGATCATGACCTGAGCCGAAATCAGGTCAGTAGCTGAACCGACTGAGCCACCCAGGCGCCCCTGTAAGCCTAATACAGAGCCATGACATAATGGGCACGACAATGTTTACCCAACAGAAAACAGCTTCCTAGCGCATGGAAGGAGAGCCGATGAACAGGACAAGCCCCGGGAAGCCAACAAANGGGTCGAGTCCTGCATCGGGCTCCCTGCTCAGCAGGGAGTCTGCTTCTCCCTCTCCCTTTGCTGCTCCCCCTGCTTGTGCTCTCTCTCGCTCTCTGTCAAGTAAATAAATAAAATCTTTAAAAATTTTCAAATGTATTTTAGTGAGGGAGTGCAAATGGGGGGGAGGTGCTGAGGGAGAGAAAGACAGAGAGAATGTCCAACAGACACCATGCTGAACGTGGAACCCCGCCCGGAGCTCCATCTCCCCACCCAGAGATCATGACCTGAGCCGAAATCAGGTCAGTAGCTGAACCGACTGAGCCACCCAGGCGCCCCTGTAAGCCTAATACAGAGCCATGACATAATGGGCACGACAATGTTTACCCAACAGAAAACAGCTTCCTAGCGCATGGAAGGAGAGCCGATGAACAGGACAAGCCCCGGGAAGCCAACAAAGTCACGTGGCTCACTTTGCCGCCGCCTTGGCCTCCCGGTGGTGGGTCTGCAACGGGACCCGCTGTGTCTCCTGGGCACGTCTGCACCGGGTCCCCGCAGAACTTTGTGCAGTCGTGGAAATGGCCTATCCCTGCACTGCGATAGGCTGGCCCCCCCACCGCAAGTGGCTACTGAGTGCCTGCTCGCGTCTGCAGAGTAGCTGGTCAATCAGGATTTAAATCGGTGACTACATCCACAGCAAGCCAGTTACGTATTGTTCCCAGTTGGGACCCCTGAGGCCCAGAGAAGGGGTAGGACTTGACAGGGTCACCTCGGTCATGACAAGCTCAGGATTTGGGCCCAATTCTTCCTGCCCTCAAGCCTATGCCCTTAACCATTCCCAAAGGGGCTTCCCTGAGCCTCGTCCCCTGCTGTCACTCGAGGACCAAAGGCAGCCCCTCCGTTCCCTCCTGCGTAGGGAAGCACCAGCTCCCCGGCTCTCCAGGTGTCCTGGCTTGGCCCTGCCCTTCCTGCCAGCCAGGTGCGCTGTGAACCCCCCCCCTTCCCCTCAGCTGGGTGGCAGAGCTCTGAAACTACAGACTACTACAATGGAGATGAAGCCGCAAAAAGGAGACAGGAGTTGGGTGGCAAGAAGGCCCAGGGGCCCAGTGCTAACATGGGCGGGAGGGGAGAGGCACGCTCTCGGTTCTTGGTTTGGCCAAGGAAGAGGCAGGGACCTCTTCTATGCCTTTATTTATGAAATGCTTATTGAACGGATATAGAGCTAGTGTCTGTGTGTAGGCAGGGGAGGGAGTTAGTGTGCGCCCCGCCCCACCCTCCCCACCGTGGGGGCTGAAGCCAGGACAGGCTTCATCCTTCCCTCTACCTCGGCAGTAATGAGCCAGGAGAGGCCGTGGGGGGACGGGTTCAAGGGCAAGAGGAGGAAGGGAGAGATGGGAGGGCCCAGGACAGAGCCGGCCTCTCCTGCAGGGACAGGCTTCCCCAGGCTTTCGGGCTGGAGGTTTGTTTCTCCTCCAGAACAGTGGTTTCAACTGGCCAGCAGGGATGAGGAACTTCTCCGGGACTCTTTCCTGCCTCCCCAGCCCAGGGTCAGGAGCGTCTTCTTCCAGCCGCTTCTCAAGGGAGGGTCCACTGCTGTGACTTCTCTAGTCCCCTTCAGGCCTGCCTGCCTGCCTGCCCTGGGTCTCAGAGGGCACTGCCCCCCGTCCTTAGGGCTGGGGGCAGGGAGCCAGCCTCGGTGGGGCTCGGCAGCTGGTAAGCTGTCCCGGCCTGCAGCTGCCGCTATGTCCACACTTCGAGAGGCATCACGCCTTCCTTGCTCCCCAAGGGGGGCAGCAAAGACTCGTCCTCCAAGAACTTGAGGGGAAAGTGGACCAGGTGGCCCTGGACCTGGGTGAGCTCAGACCTGGCCAGAGGGGGGCTGACCGTAGCCAGGGGTTCCACGGCCACGTACTCCCGGAGCGCCCGCAGGGAGCGCGTGGCGTTGGATGGCAGGCAGCGGAAGATCTGTGGGCGGGGGGCACAGAAGCAGTAAGGCTTAGAGACACTCTGCCAGGAGTCCAAAACCCCACCTGGGCCAGGCACCCCCAGTCCCCACACCATATCCCCCCCACACTGACCCCAAGACACTGAATCCCATGATATGCCCCTGTACCCTCATCTCCCTTCTGAGAATGGCTCAGTGGGGGGGGCTCTCTCCATCCTACCCTGAACAGGACAATCCATGGATTTGTCCTCGGTACCCACCTGCTCATAGATGTTGGCGTTGTTCTCAGCTGTGTCTTGCCACAGCTGGAAGAAGTCATCACAGACAGGGTCTCGGAGATCCAGGTCTGGCCGGGCATCTGCCCCAAGAATCACGCTACGGGACAAAAGGGTCCCCACAAGACCAGAATAAGATCCTCAGAAAACCGGGGATACCTGGGAGGCTCAGTCGGTTGAGCGTCTGCCTTTGGCTCAGGTCATGATCACAGGGTCCTGGGATCGAGCCCCATGTCCAGCTCCCTGCTCAGCAGGGAGTCTGCTTCTCCCGCTCCCCCTGCTATGTTCTCTTTATCTCTCTCTCAATCTGACAAATAAATAAATTTAAAAATCTTAAAAAAAAAAAAAAGATCCTTGGAGAACCGGGCTGCTCGAAAAGTTGTGTTATGCCTACCCAGGTGATTTAAACTAAACACATTGTTAAATAGTAAAATAAAGGTAAATGAGCCCAAGAGAGCTTTAATCTGTCTCTTCTTTGACTATTACTTTGATGCTTAAAAAAAAATACCAAATTATTTTTAGAGGGGCACCTGGATGGCTCAGTTGTTAAGCGCCTGCCTTCGGTTCAGGGCGTGATCCCAGAGTCCTGGGAGCGAACCCCGCATGGACTCCCTGCTCTGCTGGGAGCCTGCTTCTTCCTCTCCCACTCCCCCTGCTTGTGTTCCCTCTCTCGCTGGCTGTCTCTCTCTCTGTCAAATAAATAAATAAAATCTTTAAAATATATATATTTTTAGAATACTTGTTT
The DNA here is from genome assembly GCF_002007445.2 of Ailuropoda melanoleuca. Classification (NCBI taxonomy): domain Eukaryota; kingdom Metazoa; phylum Chordata; class Mammalia; order Carnivora; family Ursidae; genus Ailuropoda; species Ailuropoda melanoleuca. Next base: position 1,726,788 of record NC_048234.1, read on the forward strand.
CTCATTTTTTTGATAGCCCCCCTTTGCTGGTACCCTAAGCCAGACTGGGAACTCCAGGACTACCTGTAAGCCATCCTCACACCTGCTCAGAAGGCAGCCCAGCCCCCTCCTGACTCCCACCTCCCCCGCAGCACCCCATCCCGGCTCTACCTGAAGCAATGCTTCCGCAAACTCAAGGCGAACCTGCCCGCCTGATATTCCCGGCCATCCATGAGGGATGGCTCCATCTCCGTGTCCTCGATCAGCACGGCCAGCTCACTGTCCCGCTTGCCCAACAAGCTGCGGTCATTGATGTTGGCGGAGCCTGGGACGGATGCAGGACACGCTTTGTGAGCCTCAGCCCCGGGGGGACCCTCCACCAGAGGACCAGCCAGTCTCCATCACCCCCCCACCCCTGCTGGGCCCGGCCCCCTCTCCCCACCCTCCCGCTCGCTTCCAGGGGTCCTGATGCAGGACTGACCGATGATGACTGTCCGGTCATCCGCAATGAGCATCTTGCTGTGAATATAGATGAGCTCTGAGACTGGGTGCCCACCCAGCTCTCCGTGGGTGCGAAGCCCACAGATGGATATATAGTCCCGCCACGCTGTCCCCACTGTAAGAAAGATGGGGGGGGTGAGGTGACAGGTGCCCTCACATGCAGATGGAGCCCTCTCCCCGCTCCCTCCCCATTTCAAAAGGCCTAGAGCCTAGTCTATGCTTCTCCCTGCAGTCGAAGACCACCTGTGGTCTCAGAGCAGTAGCCCCAGAACCATGCAAGAATGTTAGGGTCCCCTGCCCAGGGGTCCAGGGCTTGAACCTACCCACCTCCCCCCCACCCCGCCCCCAGCACTCACTGGCTGCTTTGAGGCGATGTAGGATTGAATATTCCCCGCGGCACAGGGTCCTGAGGGAAAAGAGTGGGTGAGGGAGGTGGAGGCTGGGGGAGGGGGGGGGTGGACCTCAAAAGTCCAGCAGGAAGGGATCGGGACAGAGTGAGGACAGGGGCGCGGATGGATGGTCATGGGGGGGTCACCTGTAGGTGAAGTGCAGAATGGCCTGGATGGAATTCCCACCACCTGTAGTGATGTCACCCTCAAAACCGGGCAGCAGGGGCAAAAGCACGTAGACTCGGAAGCACTGCCCCTGTCTGGGGAAGGGGGCGGGGTCAGAGGCAGGGACTCCCCCAAGCCCGGCCCCTCCAGGGCTTAAACCACGTCCACAAACCCATCCTCCCGCCAGTCCACCTTACTTGTGGGCCTTCAGGATTCTGTCCACAATCTCATCGCCCACCTTGTTGAGAACGGTCCGCCCATCTGAGCAGCTAATGAAGAACTGATTCTGGGGCAGGGACCGAAGACAGGCATCAGCCTGACCGCACGCCCTCCGCTCCGCGCTAGCCCCACCACCACGCTCCAGGCCCAGGGCCCCAGGCTTGTACACCTCTCCAGGCCAGCCACCCCAGCCCTCCAGGGCTGATCCCACTGCTATCCTCAGTCCCTCTCGTCGGACGCCCCCTCCCTTCTCTGCCCCACCCCCACCCCCGTCAGACCTCGATGTACAGGAAGTGCTGGCTCTCCCTGATGGTGTGCAAGTAGGCATTGAGGATGGAATTCTCCAAAGTCCCTGCTGACCAGCGGTCCACTGACCGCAACACCTGGGGGGACAGCGAATATGACGTGGCTCCTGCCCGCAGGAGAGGGGTCTGGGGGGCAATCAGGTCCCAGGAGTGGGCTGAAGGGAGGGAGGGGTGAGGACAGGTTGAACCCGGGAGCCTCACCTGTACGGTGGCACACTGCCCCCCCGGGAGTGTGAAGGGGAGCTGGTCTGCCGTGCTGGTGGATTTGGGCAACAGGTAGGGGTACATGGGTATCTTGTACTTGGCCTTGGTCGTCTGAGGAGGAGGGATCGCAGTCAGTGGCAGGTGACTCCTTCCCACCCCCAGCCCCCCCCCCGGGACGGAGTGAGCACCTTGGTGAAGTTCCAGCGCTGGATGAAATGCCGGGCCAGGTCCCGGGCGGGCAGACCGTGCACGGCCACCCCAACGTCCCGCCATGGCATCCGGGGTGTGGTCTCCCTGTCAATGAAATCTGGGGGGCCCGGGAGAATCAGGGACGAGGTCAGGGATGGTCTCCTGGGGACACTTGGGGCAGGGAGGACGAGGAGCCGACCAGAGGGAAGGCTGCGTTATCCTTGACCTAGCTCATCCCATTCACAGCCCCTGCCTCGACCCGGATGCCTGCCCCTACTCCCCGCTCTTGGGGGCTTTGGAGGAGGGGACCCTCACCCTCAAAAGGCCGGTCCAGCTGCACCCAGTCCTTAGTGATAAGATTGCTGTAGTCCTTGCCCAGCCAGAAGAGTTGGTTCTGGGAGAGGTCTGGGTGGCCTGGAGAGTCGGGGCCCAGCGGGGCAGGCTGTAGGGGAACACACCCAAGCCAGGGGCAAGGAGAGGTCATGGGGGCCATACAGAGCCAGGGCCAAAGAGAAGAGAGGAGCACTGAAAGACTGAGACAGAGACAGAGAGACACAGAGTAAGAGTGAGACAGAGAGAGTTCGACCCGGCCCTCCCCGTCAGCAGTACTCGCAATCCCAGAGGAGTGGGGAGGGGTCGTGGGGGTGGGGGACGGACTGGGTCTACTTCCAAGTACTTTCCTGGAGCCCCGGAAAGAGGAACCCCTATGTGGGCAGCGCCTGGAACGACGGGCATGGAGGCTGTGTCTCGGGGAGCTCAGGAAGGCCTTGGGGGATTACCTGAGAGGCCGCTGGCCCAGAGGGGTCCCCGAGGTCAGTCAGGCGGTAGTGTAGGTCATCCCAGCGGCCATAGGCGAGGTCCAGCCCCCCCAAGAAGGCCACCACTTGGTCCACGACCAGGAGCTTCTCATGATGGGCCCACAGGGTCACCTGGTCGGGGTGGCGCATTACCTGCGGCAGGTGTGGGGGGTTCAAGGGGGGGGGCTTAGGTGAGGGGAGACAGGAAGCATTGGGAGGGAGGGCAGGAGGTGGAGGGATGAGAAGGCAAGGGAGGGTTGAGGGGATGCGGAAGCCTGGGGGGCAGGGCCGTCGTTCGTGGAGTGGGGTCTCTGCCGCCCGAGAGTCACCTTAATGTTGGGGTGCAGCAGCATCAATGCCCTCTTGCTATAGCCGCTGTTAATGCCCAAGGCCAACTCCACTTCCTTAAACAGCAGGACAGACACACGGACACCCTCCTCCTGGCGGTGAGTGGGGGGATCAGATCCTAATGCCTCTCTCACGATGGCCCCTTTCCACCCTCCCAGGCCCTTCCCCACGCTCGGGGTTCCTGTATGAGCCTCCACTCAGCCTGGAGGGCCCGCTCGCTCACGCCCTGCTTTGATGCTGGCAGCCGACTTAGCAACGGGCAAGCTCCCTGTTCACCTACTCACCTGCCCATCAGTGTCTACCCATCCATCTTCCCAACCATTTACTCACCCCCTTAGGTACCATCCATCATCCATCCGCCCACCCCCCACTGACCCCTCTTCCTACCTCCTATCCTTCCACCTGTCCCCCTTCCCATCATCCATCTGTCCACTGGCCCCCACTTGCCATCATCCGTCTGTCCGTCCATTAACATCTACAGACGCCCCCCACATGGCAGACACCGAGCCTTGTCCTGAAACTAGCGATATGAGCCCCGTGAGAAGGATGAGACACATACACCCCCAGGTAAGACAACAAAGTGTAATGGGTACTGGGAGAGAAGTCTGCACCAGGTACAGGAAGGGCATGAAGAGGGAAGCCTCAGATTCCCTACCTTCTCCCACACTGCAGTCCCTTCTAACCAACCTCCCCCCACAGGCCACCCCCACGCACCGCCCCTCCAGCCTGACCGCTCTCCTTACCGCCTTCTTCTTGAGCGTAATGTCCAGTCTCCAGTCATCTGAATGGGCCGGACGCTTCAGGTAAATCTCAGGACTCAACCTGGGATTCCGGGCAGGAGGTGAGAGGCAACTAAGCCCCAGCAGCCAGCCACTCCTCCCCGGCCCCTCCCTCTGCTGGCTGGTAAGCTGATTTGCTGCAGGCCCTATCCTGCCCCTTCCTGTTTGAGCTTTTCCCTTACTCACCACCAATCTGTGATGAAAATCTCCTCTTGTGCTCGTAGGATGGCATCTGCCACAGCAGCAAAGTAACCTGCCCCATTCACAAACCTGGGGGGAGGCCAAGCCAAGGAGGTCAGGGGAGTCAGAAGCCAGAAAGCTCTGGAGAGTGAAGACCGGAGGACAGTCATAGATCAGAGGTGACAGCAGGGTCAGTCAAAGATCAAGTGATCGGAGCAATCAGATGGTATTATCAGCGGGACAAATTTGCCAGTATAAGCTAAATAAAATTAAAAATTACAAAAGACACAATAAACGAAAGAGGATGACTAACGACTGGAAGGATTAATACATCACATATAAAGAGTTGCAACAAATCAATAAGAAAAAGACACACAAGCATACTGAGAAGTGAGCAAAGCGTAAGAATTGACAGTTCACAGAGGAAATTTTTTTTTAAAGATTTTATTTATTTATTTGACAGAGACAGAGACAGCCAGCAAGAGAGGGAACACAAGCAGGGGGAGTGGGAGAGGAAGAAGCAGGCTCATAGCAGAAGAGCCTGATGTGGGGCTTGATCCCATAACGCCGGGATCACACCCTGAGCTGAAGGCAGATGCTTAACCGCTGTGCCACCCAGGCGCCCCTACAGAGGAAATTTAAATGGTCAACCATAGGAAAAGATGTTCAATCTCACTAGGGAAGAAGGAAATTGATATTAAGATGAAATAACATGTCTTTACTCCACGAGATTAGCAGAAATAAAGATCACTGCTAACTTCCAATATTAGCATGTGGGGAAGGGACTATTCTCATAGACTGGGGAATACACATTGGTTATAGCCTTTTTAGAGGACAGTTTGGCAGTATGTATCGGAATAACAGACACACATACTCTTTAATACCTTTAAATGCACACAGTCCTTCTATTTCTAGGAACACATCCTATTGAATGCTTAGACAAAGACTGTGTTCACTGCAGCACTGTTTAAAATAAGCAATAACCGGGTGTCTGGGTGGCTCAGTCAGTTAAGTGTCTGCCTTTGGCTCAGGTCCTGATCCTGAGGTGCTGGGATCGAGCCCTGTTTCGAGCTCCCTGCTCAGCAGGGAGCCTGCTTCTCCCTCTGCCCCTTCCCCTTCCCCACTCATGCTTGCTCTCTGTCTCTCAAATAAAAAATAAATAAAAAATCTTAAAAATAAAATAAATACGTTAAATGCCTAATCCCTAGCACACAAATTAAGTGAAGAAAAAACAAGCCACAAAAGCGACTGCATGATCTCATATACATTAAAACAAACAGTAACACACGTGTATAAGCCTACAAAAGTATGCAGGAAAAGAGCGGAGAAGATAAATACAAAACTATCGTGAGGGTTACTTCTGGGGAGAGAAATGGGTTGTTGGGGCGGGTAGAGAGATGTAGGGCTGAGGACGAAGGGCTGTGCAATGAATGGGAACCTAAATGCTTTATTTAGTATGCTTCCGTGTTGCTTGACTTTTTATTTATTTGTTATGTATTTTTTTAAGATTTTTCTCTTTTGAAGCAATATCTACGCCCAACGTGGGGCTTGAACTCACGACCATGAGATCGAGAGTCACACACTCCACCCACTGAGCCAGCCAGGCGCCCCTTGTTTGCCTTTCTAATAACGAACAGTCTAATATGAAAGTGAAGAGCGGGGTCTTGGGCCAGACTGCCCGGTTTTGAATCCGGGTTCCACTGTTTACAAGCTGTGTGACCTTAGGCAGGTTCCTCAACCTATCCTTGCCTCAGTGTTCCCATCTGTAGAATGGAGCCAACAGTACCCGCCTCACCGGGTTTGCGTGAGGACCTAATAAGACATGGAAAACACTCAGGACGGGTCCCGGCACGCAGTCAGTACTAGGCAACTATCAGCTGTTAGCTGTGCTGTTAAAAAACAAATGTCCAAGCACCTCCAAGAAAACAATGCTTCGCTGACTCCCTCCTGCCTGTGATGGAGTCCAGCTGCCTCCACTCAGCATGGGGAGCACAGCCAGCCCCCGCAGTCCCCCAGCCTCTTCTCTGGCCACTCCTCTTCCTCCCCTCCCCCAACCCCTCCCCCTCTGCGAGGGTCCGTCCTGGCCGCTCAAAAACATGCCAGGCTACTCCCAGCTTCCGGGCCCTGTGCAGGCTGCTGCCTCCTGCAAGCCTATCCTGACGTCCACACGCCAGGGCAGCGCCTCCCTCTCTGTGCTCCGTACCCCATATCTCCCAGCAGAACGGCAACTTGCCATTGTTCCGTGACCGAATCAGCTACGGGGCTGTCCTGTTCCTCCTGCTACTGGGCCTGGCACACAGTAGGTGCTAAGAAAATGCTTACTGAATGAATGAATGAATGAATCAGGGAGTTTTGAAGAGATCCTAAGGCAGAGAGAGAGACAGCGTGGGAAAAGGGCAGCTAAAAAGGTTGCAGGAGGTCAGAGGTCAGGGTCAAAGGAGATTAGGGAGTAGGGGGGGTCAGAGCGGTCAGAGGGAAATTAGATATCAGTGTGGTTAGAGGTCAGATGGTCAAGGAGACCAAAGGAGGAGGGCACTCAGAGGATCAAGGACTCAGAAAACACTGAGTGGGTCCAGAAGCCCACAGACAAGCTCTGGAGGGGTGTCAGGGTCTCACCACCGGGCCAAGGTCCCCGGCCGGGGCGGGGCGTAGCTGTCGTGCTGGTGCAGCTGTATGAAGTCTCTGCCTGGGCCCTGGGCCAGCTCGGTGATCTCCTGGCCCCACCACCGTGCCTGCCGGTAGCTGCCGCACTTCAGAATGAGGGACCTGAGCAGGAAGAAAGGGTGGGACCTCAGCCCTCACCCTTCATGCCCCGGCCTTGCCCGGACACCTCCCCTCTAGGCTGTCCCTTCTTTCCCGCACTTCCTGCCTTCGTCCCTCATTCCCGACTCCACCCAACAAGGCATGTCTCTGCCCTGTGCACAGCTGGGTGGCCGGCACCTGACAGGTTTGTCGAATGAATGGATGGATGGATGAATGGATGGAGTGCCTTTTCTTTTCTATCAGGAGTCGCTCTCTGAGGCTTCTCCTCAAACTCCTCTCTCCAGAACCGGAGCTAAGAGCTCTCCCAGGCATGTGGCCAGACCAGTTCCCTGGTTCCAAGTCAAGGCCAGCTCCAGGGGGTGGAAATCCTTCCTCTCCTTCCACCTGCTCCCCCCCCATCCGTCCATCCACACCAGGAGGCCTTACCTGTGGGAGGTGTCGATCCTGACCCCATACCGCGCCTCTGTGCTCCTTTTCCCCACCTGCACCTCGAAGCCGGGGTCGAAGAGCTGAACAAAGGAGATGGCGCCCGTCTCCAGGCACATGTACAGCAGGAAGGAGTCCTTCACCACCAGCCACCTGGAGCGGAAGGGCTCCATCCGTTCCTCCCTGCCCTTGCGATCTCCTTCTTCACCTCCCCACCCCCCACGGCCCAGCAGCTCCGCGGCCGGACCCACCTCTTGGACCAGCGGTAACAAACTTGGTCTCGGCCACAGCACGTGAGGCCAGGAACTCGGTGGCCACCCGAACGCTTCCGGATCACTCCCTCCCTGTGGGGAAAATTCAGTAGGAGATGCCCCAAAAGGAATCCAGAGCCCCCCCACCACCACCTGCCCTCTCCCTGTAATTCCTTCCCTATCCACCAGCAGGGAGAGATCCACAGGTTTGCGGGGCAGCTGGGTGAGGGGTGTCGGACACTCACAGTCCCTTGGAGCCAAGGTCAGGGATAAAGGACAGCCGACTGACTTCCAGGAATTCTGTCTGCAAAGGAAGACAAGGGGTCAGAGGAGAGACTTGGGCTTTCAGCTCTCGGCACCCTGCGGACCTGGGTCCTCTGCCGTCTGGGGGTGTGATGATACAGGTCCACCTAAACGGCACAAGCGGCCAGCCCCCGGGGCCTTACCATGGCATGGTAGTTGCGGTAGAAAGACATGGTCAGGAGCCGGTTGAGGTAATTCTCCAGGTACTTCTGAAGCAGGGATGAGAGACAGAGACAGATGGGACCACAGCCATTTGCACACCAGATGCCTTCCCAGGGGACCTGGCGTCTGGTTGCACCTGTTTGCTGGACGCATGTCTGCTGGAGCCCTCAGGATCCGCTCGTGGCAGAGAGGGTATCTCTCGGTTGGCTGCCTCTCCGTCTGGAGGGTGGGCCACGCCAAAGCTGTGGACGAGATGAGGAAGGAGAGTCAAGGAAGAGCCGGGAAGAGGAGAGCCTGGATTCCTGTGGCACTAGAGATGGGATCCTGGGGGAGGCCTGGAGACTGGCAGAAGGCCCCCTATCCTGAGAACAGAGACAAGAAAAGGAGGGAGGCTGCCAAGGGCATTTTGGGCATCCAGCCCGGCTGAGCTATTGGCACAGAACCACGGACAGGGAGAGCCGGGCTGGGAAGGTTTCCTGGTAACCGGGGTCAGGGGAGGGGGCCCCGTGGCCAGAGCTGGGGCAGGAAAGTAGCTGGGACAGGAGAAGGTGTGGCCTGGGGGGCTGGGGCAGGGGCAGCCCATGCCATCCCAGGGTGGGAGCGCGTGCCCTTGACGGGAAGCAGACGGGTCCCCTTACCGCGCCAGGGGAAGCAGACTCATCAAGACTTTGTGTCTCAGGAGGTCCCGGTGCAGCTCCTGGAAATGACGGAACTTCTTCTTGGTGGTCCAGGTAAAGGCGCCATGTGTCAAGCGGACAGAATACAAGGTGCAGGTTCCCACCTGGGGGAGCGAGGGGCTGAGTGGCTGTCCCCTCTTTGGGGTGCAGCCCTCCCTCCGCCCAGCTCCCCAGCGCCCGCCTGGCCACCTTGGATCCGCTGGTGTATCTCTCAGTGCCCACCACTTGGGCCGTGACCGGGACCCCAGGGGCGAACACCAACGGGTGCATTTTCAGAGGCTGCAGGTCGTAGATGGCCAGAAAAGGGTGCATCCGGTCAGCTAAGAGGAGAGAAAGTGTTAGAGTGTGGACCCCGGAGCTCTCCGCCCCTCTCCTCCCCGAGGGCCGAGCTCCCTGCGCACCTGGGTCCTCTCCCTCCCTCAGAGTGTCCAACTCGTCGGGCTCCATGTGCAGCTGGCTGGAGTCCAGGTCGCCCCCAGAGGGGAAGAGGCTCTCGGGGGTCGCCGCCATCCTGGGAGCATGGGGAGGCCTCAGGGAGGTGATCTGCCCGCAGCACCCGCCCCCACGGTCCTCCACCTCCCACGGGAGCCCCTCTTCTCCGCCAGTCTGCAACGCCCCGCCGACCCGCCTCTGACCTCCATCCGGTACCCGGGTCCCGCATCCACAATCCCTCAGCCCCTCCTCCGGGCCCGGAGCCGGCGCGCCCGGGAACTCCCGCCAGGCCCGCGGGGGCCCCGAACCAGGGCGGAGCAGAAGCCGGGCCAAGGGGTCGCCGGGGGCTCAGGCCCGGCCGGGCCGGCCGCGAGAGGGGGTCCCGCGGGAATGAGGAAGTGTGGGCGCCCCGCCCGGGAGGGAAAGCCCGAAATCTCGGCGTGCAGCGGAGCCCGCAGCCCCGCCGGCCCCGAGCGCCAGCCCCCGCCTCCTCCCCGCCGGGCCCGGGCC
>NC_048234.1:1736684-1783178 GCF_002007445.2 Ailuropoda melanoleuca
CTTGCCCCTGCGCGCCGTCTCCCGCGCCCTGGCCCCGGGCCGGACTCTGCGCGAACCACCGGGAGCGAGCACCCCGCTCCCCCGGGACTGAAAATCAAGCGGGGGGAGACTGGAAGCGCTCAAGTTCTAAAGGACAAAATATGCCCTCCTTTTTAAACGCAGATGTCCTGATCTCTCCTTTTGAGGAGCATCTGGGTTGTTTCTCGTCTGTTGCGATGGAGCTCCCGTAAACGTTCCTGCCTAAGTCTTGGGGTGTATTTGCGTTTTCCTTGCTCTTGGGTAAATAGCTAGGAGTGGAGTTGCCGGGTCGTGGAAGAAGTGTTTTTTTAACTTTCCAAGACACGGCCAGACTGGTTTCCAAAATGGTTGTTCCGTTCTGCATCGCCAAAATCAAGGGATGTTACTTCCCACTGTCCCACAGCACGGCCTCCATTGGAGCTGTCAATCTTTTTAGTGTTGGCCTTTCTAAAGAGCTAAGTAGGAAATCACTGCAGTGGCGTCTGCATTTCTCTGATGCTTCATGTGGACCGTGTTTCGTGTGCTTATCGGTCCTTTGGTAGATCGTCTTTTGCAAAGTGTCTGTTCTAGTCTGTCGCTAATTTTTTTTAAAAAAAGATTTTATTTATTCATTTGACAGAGATAGAGACAGCCAGCGAGAGAGGGAACACAAGCAGGGGGAGTGGGAGAGGAAGAAGCAGGCTCATATCAGAGGAGCCTGATGCGGGGCTCGATCCCATAACGCCGGGATCACGCCCTCAGCCGAAGGCAGACGCTCAACGACTGAGCCACCCAGGCGCCCCAATCTGTTGCTAATTTTTAAAAAAATATGTTGTCTTACTGAATTAAGAGTTCTTGATGTATTTTGTATTTTTACTTTATTTTCTTATTTTTTTAGGTGGGCTCCGCACCCAACATGGGGCTTGAACTCAGGATCCTGCGATCGAGAGTGTCAGGCTCTACCAACCCGGCCAGCCAGAGGCCCCTGTATTTAGGATGTAAATCCTTCATCAGATACTTGTATCACTAACACTTTTTCACTGAATGGGGTTTGTGTGCTTAAAATAATGGTGCTTTTTAAAGAGAAGAGGTTTTTTATGTTGATTAATGTGTGGTAATATACTGTTACTCGGTGGTGTAAAATGGTGCGGCCACCTTGGAAGAGAGTTCCTCAAAATATTAAGCATTGAGTACTCCATAATCAAGACAGTATGGCACCGGCACAAAAATAGACATAGAGATCAGTGGAACAGGATAGAGAGCCCAGAAATAAACCCACACCTGTATGGTCGATTAATCCAAGACAAAGAAGGCAAGAATATCCAGTGGGGAAAAGACAGTCTCTTTGATAAATGGTGCTGGGAAAACTGGACAGCTCCACGCAGAAGAATGAAACTGGACCACTTTCTGACACCAGGCACAAAAATAAACTCAGGGGCGCCTGGGTGGCACAGCGGTTGGGCGTCTGCCTTCGGCTCAGGGCGTGATCCCGGCGTTATGGGATCGAGCCCCACATCAGGCTCCTCCGCTATGAGCCTGCTTCTTCCTCTCCCACTCCCCCTGCTTGTGTTCCCTCTCTCGCTGGCTGTCTCTATCTCTGTCAAATAAATAAATAAAATCTTTAAAAAAAATAAATAAATAAAAAATAAACTCAAACTGGATGAAGGACCTAAATGTGAGGCCTGAAATCAGAGACCTTACTGCCTAAGAGAGCACAGGAGGTAAGGTCTCTGACATCAGCTCTAGCAACTTCTTTCTAGATGCATCTCCAGAGGCAAGGGAAACAAAAGCAAAAATAAACTATTGGGACTTCCTCAAAATAAAAAGCTTTTGTGTATCAAAGGAAACAACAAAACTAAAGACAACCCACTGAATAGAAGATATTTGCCAATGATAGATCCAGGGAAGGATTAGTATCCAAAATCTATGAAGAACTTCTATGGGGCACCTGGGGGCCTCAGTCAGTGAAGTGTCTGAGTCTTGATTTCAGCTCAGGTCTTGATCTCGGGGTCTTGGGCTGGGTATGGAGACTGCTTAAGAAAAAATCAAAAACCAAAAAAACCTTATACAAGTCAATACCAAAAAACATAATCTGATTTAAACATGGGCAGAAGACCTGAACAGACATTTTCCCAAAGAAGACATACAAATGGCCAAGAGACACATGAAAAGATAGACTCTCACCATCACTCATCATCGGGGAAATGCAAATCAAAACCACAACGAGAGACCACCTCACACCCGTCAGAATGGCTAAAACAAAAAAGATAAGAAATAACAAGTGTTGGTGAGGATGTGGAGAAAAAGGAACCCCCGTGCCCTGTTGGTGGGAATGCAAACTGGTGCAGCCACCGTGGAAGACAGTATGGAGGGTCCTCAAGAAAGTGAAAGAAGTACCACCTGATCCAGTAATTTCATTACTGGGTATTTACCCTTAGAAAATGAAAGCATGGGGCGCCTGGGTGGTGCAGTCATTAAGCGTCTGCCTTCGGCTCAGGGCGTGATCCCGGCGTTGTGGGATCAAGCCCCACATCGGGCTCCTCCGCTGGGAGCCTGCTTCTTCCTCTCCCACTCCCCCTGCTTGTGTTCCCTCTCTCGCTGGCTGTCTCTATCTCTCTCTAATAAATAAATAAAATCTTTTAAAAAAAAAAAGAAAATGAAAACATGACTTGTCATGTTACTGTGCCGTCAGTGTTACTGTGCTGGCGTTGTACGACGACGGGTTGTAGCTACACTTGTGAGCACAGCGTAAGGTACAGACTTGTGCAGTCACTGTCCAGTGCCCTAAAACTAAGGTGACATCATGTGTCAACTATACGTCACTTAAAAGAAAGAAGGTTAGAGGTGCTTGGGTGGCTCAGTTGGTTAGGCAGCCGACTCTTGGTTTCGGCTCAGGTCATGATCTCAGGGTCGTGGGGTCGAGCCCGGACTAGGGCTCCAAGCTCCGTGGGGAGTCTGCTTGAGATTCTCTCTCTCCCTCTCCCCTTCCCCTGGTTGCACTCTCTCTCTCTCTCAAATAAATAAAGGAAACTTTAGAGAAATAAAAGAAAAAAGTATACCCGAGAGAACTGAAAACAGATGTCGGCACAAACACCTGCACGTGAATGTCGGTAGGAGTAGTATTCAAATAGCCCAGACGTGGAAACAGCCCAGGTGGGTCAGTCGATGAACGGGTACACGGGAAGTGCTGTAGTCCTAACACGTGCTACAACAGGGACGACCTTGAAAACACGATGCTGAGTGAAAGAGGTCAGACGCAAAGGACCACATAGGGTAGGATTTCATTTACACGAAATCCATAGAGACAGAAGGTGGGTTAGTGGTGGCCACCAGCTGGGGAGGAAGAGAATGGGGTGGGGGGGGCTGGCAGGGGCTGCAGGGTCTCTTGAGGGTCATGAAAATGTTATAAAATGGGATGTCTGTGCAGCTGTAAATATAATGTCATTTATATCAATAAACTGTTACTACAAAAAACACAAGTAAAACTGCAAATGGGTGAATTTCAAAACCATTATGCCGACAGAAACTGGACACAAGAAGGTAACACTATTCAAGTCGTTCATACAATGTTCCGAAACAGGCAGACGGATCTAGACCCACTGAGCTGAGATCAGTGGGCTCCTGTGGCCGGGGAGGGGACGAGGTTGGCAGTAAGGCACGTTAATGGAAGTTGGTGTTGGAAATGTCCCATATCTTGATTGGGGTGGTTATTCCCCGGGTGTAGACACTTGTTAGGACTCACAGAACTGTACACAGATGTGTGTATTCAAGTGCATGGAAATTTGTACTTCAATCAAGTCGTTTTGGAAATAGGAACCCGATTTCTAAGTCTGACAGTCTAGGCAGCGATGTTTCCCAAGCATTGCCGCACCACACACCCTCAGCAAAGGGTAAGATCGCGTTCGCACAGCTCGACGGGAGTGGGACGTCCAGAGGCCTTGCCGCAGGGGCTCCGGTCCCCCAGGCCTGGCTGAGGGCATCAGTGCCAAAGGTCCGCCCATGGGGTTCAGAGTGGCCGGGTCGGCCCGGCGGGGGTAAACGTGAGTTCCTGTTCTCACGCCTGTGTGACCTTGGGCGAATCTCCGAGCCCCCGGTTCATCAGCTGTGAAAGCAGGACGGCAGTAACGCCTCAAAGGATCGCTACAGGCACGTGAACTAAAGCAACGTGTGGAAGGGTCTCTCTCGGACCTACCTGGGACAGCATCATGAATCTCCCACAACTGTCCTCCGAGCAGGGGACGAGAGCTCCCGGACCGCTTGGCGAGAACCGAACGTTTCCCCCGCCCTGCACAATGTCTCGTTCTACAAAAATAGACTACTCTCTAAAATCTGGATTCTCATTCTGGAATACAAACGAGCCCCCGGCAGTGTCCAGGCTGGCACCGAGTCGTCCGGCTTTGCCGCAGTGGATTCTCACTGCGTCTGTGGGTCCCAGCACCTCCGCGTCTCTCTGCCGTCCCTCCCCCCGCAGCGTCCTCCTGCTTCTCCCAGGAGACCAGAGATTGCCCCAAGTGAAGGGGGCACAAAAGGATAGGTGTTTGAATGGGGTACCCGTCCACCTCTTCCCTCCTCCCTCTTCTCCTCCTTCCATCCCCTGGCGCCTGTAATCACCAGGCGGTCTGAGGCTAAGTGGTAGTTTGGCCCACAGTGGGGGGGCTTGGAAGCCACACCCCTCCTCCTGGGGCCCTCCTGGCCATTCCCAGCATCCTGGTCTCCTCCACTGTTGAGATGGGTCTCAAGGGGGCATGGTGCTTCCCATGGTGTGGGTGCCGGAGACAGCGGGGGACTGAAAGAGGAGCAGGTATGGGGGGAGACCGAGGAAAACGGGGGGCGCTGTCTCTCTGGGGAGAAAGGTAAACGCTCAAACCAGTGAAGGGAAAGGAATAGTTTGTTCCCCTGGGTGGGAGGTGGATCCTCCATAGGACGGCCCAATGCAAGAGGAGGATGTGAAGCCCCCAGTAACAATTATTAACACCTTCAAGACAGTGATGGCAGACCATCCCAGCAAGCCCGGGGGCCCTTCTGCGTGTGGGGCCCTGTGTGACCACATAGGTCGCAGGCCGGTGAAACCAGCCCCGCTCTCAACGTCCCCTCTCCCTGCCCTGGGACCGCCCTGGCCTCTTTCCTCCTCCCTGCAGGGAAGGAAGGAGGATGCTGCCCCACAACACGCTTCTCCCTCCTCCAACCCCCCTTTCAGGCCTGGATCCCACAGCCCCTCCAGATCCAAACCCCAGCCCGCCTATAGCCCCCATCGTGGCCGAGGGAGGGATACCCTCCTCGGGGTCTGGAGCCTACTTCAGCCGCAAAGCCCGACTCTCCTTCCGCCACCAGCTGCATGACGTCGCATCCGCCAACGACTCCACCATCTGATGGGGACAGCCCGGGGCTGACCTTCCAGGGAACTTTGCAACCTTCCCTCCCCAGACTTCTCCGTGATGCACCCGGCCCCAAGTCCCTCATGACGTTGTCATTAAACAGACTCAGAGTTGCCCAGTGTTGTGTGCATGCGTGCGTGTTGGGGTGGGGGTGGTCCTGGGGCTGAGCTGGGGAGCGCAGCACGGAGGGGACGGGACGTGGGGCTGGTGAATATAGCGTAGCTGACCTCCTGCGGAGCCCAGATGGGGCTGGCAGAAGCGGGTGCCCCGAGGTCAAGCTCGGAGTGGAGGGTGGTGAGCTGCTGGAGAGGCTGGAGGCCGGACAGCACTGGGGATGAGGCAAGGGAGCACATTCGTTCCTCCCTGACGGGCAGTGAGGACGCATCAGTGGACCAAGCAGAGCTTGCTCTTCTCACAGCCGGTAAATAAACACACGAGCGAGGAGCGATCGCTAGGAAGCAAATTACACGGTACTGCGAGAGCAGGATGGAGGGGGCGCTTCTGGAATCCCAGGTAGTCGGGAAGGAGCTGCTGCTAAGGTGCCATTTGAGCTGAGAGCCGAATGGTCAGGAGCCAAGTGAGAATCGGGAACCCCGGTGTCGTGGGGACTCGCTGTAACAGATGTTGGCAGCAGGGGAGGCTGGGCGCGTGAGGGCAGGCACAGCGGACGGGAAACCTCCGCTCAGTTCTGTCGCGAACCTAAAACTGCTCTAAAAAAGTTTATTTTATGGGGCGCCTGGCGGGCTCCTTCGGCGGAGCATGCGACTCTCGATCTCGGGGTCGTGAGTTCAAGCTCCACACTGGGTGGAGACATGCCTTAAAAAAAAAAAAAGTTTATTAAAAAAAAAAAATCAGGGAGGATGAGTCCTGGGCAGGAAAAACAGGCAGTGTAAGTGCAAAACCCCTGAGGTCCTAGGGAAGAGAAAAAAAGCCAGTGACTGGAGTGTCACCGCTGGGGGGACCTGTTGGGTGCACCGGGCCACGGTGAGGAGCTAAAATGTCATCCTAGATGGGACGGGGAGACATGGAGGGAGGTCAAGCAGGGCACAACATGCGCCCACTTACACTGAAAGATCACTCCGGCTGGTTGCTGCGGAAAAGGCTGCGGGAGGCCAAGTGCGGGAGCAGCAAGGTCACGGACGGCGCGGCTGGCATCCTGCAGGCAAGTCAAGATGGCAGCCGGGATGGAGACGGGGGTGCGGCGAGCACAGCAGTTGTCGAACCACTTTGTCCTACGCCTGGAATTAATGTCCCGTCGCTTACAGAAGAGCGGCGGGCAGACGGCAAGAAGCGCTCGGAGCTTTTCGGAGCTACTGTCCAGCTCCGTGCAGAGCGCAGGGGAACGGAGGAAGCAAGGACGCCTTGAGGGAGGGAGGACTGGGGAAACAGGTTTTGCAGAAAAGTCAAAAGTTCTCCATGGGTTATTTATTTTTTTTGCAGATCTATTTATTTATTTTTTAGAGAGAGAGAGCATGAGCAAGCAGGGCGCGGGTGGGGGGAGGGGGGAGGGAAGAGGGAGAGAGAATCTCAAGCCGACTCCCTGCTGAGCACATAGCGGACACGGGGCCCCACCCCTGGACCCTGAGATCCTGACCTGAGCCGCGATCCAGAGTGAGACGCTGAACAGACTGAGCCACAGGCGCCCCTCTTTATGGGTTTCTTTCAGTTTGAGGTATGTGTTTGGGGTGAGAAGTCCTCCTCTGCTGTTTTTCACTTAATCCAGGACCTCCCACCTCCTTAGGAAGCCTCCCTTGTAGCCTCCAAAATTTTCCAGGGCAGGATCATATTCTAGAGCCAAGCTCTTCCATGTGGTTTCTACAGGTCCCTTTTCCCCAGAGTAGAGGAAGAACAGAGGCCCCGGGAATGGCTTCAGTGGGCTCCCATCCCAGGGGCTGAAGGCTGCGCCACCGTCACAGCCCCGTGGGAATGACAGCTTTCAGGGCTGGCCCACGGTGCTCCCAAGGACCCCCTCTCCTGCCCGACACCCAACGTAAATGCTACTTCCAAACAAGGTCCACTTTGTCCCCAAAGCCAATGTAGTCATGCTGCTCTTCCGGACAAGATGAAGTGACAGAGGTGAGTGGGGAGGGAGGGACCACGAGTCTGGACCACAGATCTGGTGTCCTCTGGCCTTTGGGTCAGGAGCCAGCCATGATGACAAGCAGGAGGCAGGCTGAGGGGAGGTGACCCCAGTCCCGGTCAGGATTCTGAGTTCCACCCTGGGCCTGAACAGGGAAGGGGGTGGGTCATTTCTTGGGAGCCCCCATTTCAACTACACCTTGGTGTCCTAAGGACCTGGGGATGGTGCAGGAAAGGGAGTGTGGCGGAAGGTGGTCTGGAGAAAGTGGCCTGAAAATCATTCTTGCAAAGGCCTGTCTCCCTCCCGGCTCCAGGCAGAGCTCTGAACGCACAGGAGGGGCCAAACAAGTGCAGACTTGAGGTCAAGAAAAGATCCTCAGGGCAGATTCTTTCGGACAAACTGTTTATTGAATTTTACGTTACTATGGGGCGTCTCTCATTGTATCCTAGAATTCTAGGCATCAGGGGGGTGGTAAAGTGGCAATGGTGAATTTCGGAATCTGGTCTCCCAAAAGTACCTGCCGCTCTACCCCTGATTCCGCAATGGCTGCCAGGCGGATCACCCCTCCGCTGGAGCCGTCCCGCTCCATGGCCAAGGCGAGAGCTGTGAACAAAAGAAGAAAGCTGGGGTCAGAGTCAGATGCTGGCATCACTGCAAGAAGTGAGGAATGGATATGAGGGTGGCTTGGACGTGAGGGCTGGAGTTCACAGGCCCAGAAAGCCAAGTTCTCACCATTGGCAGTGAACTGCAGACACTCCTCTTTGGTCATGCCTTCCCGGTAGGTAGCATCGACATAGCCATAGATGTAGGAGCTCCCAGAACCTCCAATGGCAAAGGACTGCCTTACCATCATACCCCCCATGGGCACTGAGTACACCTGCCAGATGCAAGGAGAGTCACCGGTTGTACATACACCACCAGTCCATGTGGGATCGGCTGGGAAGAGTTTATAGTAAGTGAGGTAGAGACTGGGAAGAAAAATAGAAAATGGCTGGGGTGGGGAGAGGATCAAAGGCATGGTTCCAGTGCCCGGGTGGGAGTGGGGGTGTCTCACCTGCCCACCCTCTTGCGGGTCCCAGCCCGCAATGATGATTCCCGCCATCAGGTCCTCCCGGTATCGGTAACACATCTCCTTAAAGAGGCTGGCTGCCGTGTGTACCAGCGGAGGCTCATTCAGCTCAATGCTAGAGGGCGAGGAGTGACAGGAGAGGCAGCGTCAGGACCTGGGAGCAGACCATTTAGCACCTCGGGTCCCAGCTCCCTGCAGACACTTGCTCCTCCCCTGCCCACAAGTACCTGTGGAAACCAAGCTGGTAAGTGACCGCATCGGCTACTGCCTGCGTGTCAGCAGCTGAGCCCGAGCGGCAGCAGAAAATACGGTCGTGAATAGGTGTCAACTTGTCAGTCACTCGATTGGCGATGTAGGACCTGCAGGGTGGCAGGATAATGAGGGAGCCATCCCACTCGTCTCCCACCCCCGTCCCATGACTACCTACTCCCAGGGCTCAGGAATAGGAATTTCTGCATTTCCCATTAATTCTCACCCAAACTGAAGCTAGCTGGAGAACAGACTTTTGCAAAAATTTCGCCAACGGGTGAGAGGGAAAACTGGAAAGTAGTAGGATCTGGAGCAGATCCTTAAGTCCAAGGAGGGGAGAAACCTCCCTTCCCGCGGTGGGCTGTGGAGGGTAAGGAGGGACTGCTAGGCAAGGAAGGACGGAAGGACGGACGGAAGGAAGGACGGAAGGACGGAAGGAAGGAAGGAAAAGATGGGATGACCTGCCAGCATCTGTCCTGAGCTCACCCAGTGGTCGTTCTGGAGTCGGCTCCCAGAACCACGCCCCCTTCAAACTGCACGGCCATGATAGTGGTCTGGGAGAAAGAAGAAAGGGGTGAATCTGGGTCTCTTCCCATTCTCCAGTATATTCTTCAATGCAGTTCCTGGAGTACGCAAGTCGTGCGCCACCGACCCGCTAACAAGTCTCCTGGGGGCCCCAACAGCCCCGCAGAATACCAGAATCCCAACCCTCAAATCCCCAGAGGCCCATTACGGCCTGAAACTCTCGTCCCGCAAGATGCCGGGACTCCGCGCTCCAGCCTCCCTTCCACACCAGTCTCCAACATGCTCAGGATACCTCTTCCCTGCTACAGACATCAGACCGCCTCCCTTCCCCGCCCTCCAGTTTTCCAAGCCCCTCGGGCCTCATCGTCCCATCGCATCAAGCCTTGCGCACATCTCCTGAACCCCGAGTGCCTCCTCACCCCTGTGGAGACTTCCCCGGCTTTCCCAGTCAGGGGTAATGGCCTCGGGACCCCAGGCCGGCGCGGACCCCGGTCCTCGAGCGGCTACTACAGTGGCCGCCATCTTCCTTCTCCGGCGCTGCCACAAAGCAACTGTCGTAAAGCGCTCTGTCACGCTCTTCAGTCCCGCGGTGAAGCCGCCTGCGGGCGAAGCTAAATCACGGTTGACGGAGGAGGGGAAAGAACGGCGCAGGGAAGGGTTTTTTTTTGCGACAGTGAGCGCTTGACGGCAGCGTGGCCAGCCGACACACCGAGAAGCGCCCAAGACAGTGTGGACCGCCTACGTTTCCCATCGGGCTGCGCGGGACTGACGTAATCTGATGGGAGTTGCCGTACAGGCTCTTGGGATGAGCTTGCGCGTCTCTGAATTAGGATGCCCGCCCTGCTCTCAGTTCTCTTGGGTGGATACACCTAGGACCGTATACTAGGAGTGAGATTGCTGGGTCATGTGGAAAGTCTAGACTTAGCATTTTGAAGAACTGAGCGTTGTTTTAGCAGCTGCCCCTCATATGCTGGTCCGCCAGCCCTGGGTGCATGCGTGAGCATCGCGATTTCTCCACATCCTCACTGAGGGTCACTGTGCGCTATTTTAGCCACCCTCGTGGGCGTGAAGTGGCATCTCTTCCCCTCCCCCCCCGCCTCATTTCTTTAATGATTAGTGATGTTCAGCATATTTTCATGTGCTAACTGACCATGTGTATATCTTCTTTGGAGAAATGTCTGTTCAAATCCTTAGCCTGATTTATTTTTATTTTATTTTATTATTATTATTTTTAAGTAACCTCTGCACTCAACGTGGGGCTCCGACTCACAACCCGGAAATCAAGTATCGCATGCTCCAGCGACTGAATCAGCCAGGCCCCCCCAAAATTGGGTTATCTGTTTATTGTTGAATCCTAGGTGGTCGTTTGTATTTTTAGATACCAGGCCTTTATCAGACATATGATTTGCAAATATTTTCTCCCATTCTATAGATTGTCTTTTCACTTCCTTCACTGTTGTTCTTTGAAACACATTTAAAAAAATTAAATATTTATTTGAGAGAGAGAGAGACTATGAGCAGGGGGAGGGGCAGAGGGAGAAGCAGACTCCCCCGCAGGGCAGGGGGGACCTGAGATCATGACCTGAGCCAAGAAGGCAGACGCCAACCGCCCCTCCACTCTGATCTTTATTATTTCTTTCCTAATGCTTTTTTTTTTAAGTTTTACTTTGCTCTTCTTTCTATAGTTTCTTAAGGAGGACGATTGATCTATTGATTTGAGATCTTTTTCATTTTTTAAAAAAGATTTTATTTAGGGGCGCCTGGGTGGCACAGCGGTTGAGCGTCTGCCTTCAGCTCAGGGCGTGATCCCGGCGTTATGGGATCGAGCCCCACATCAGGCTCCTCTGCTATGAGCCTGCTTCTTCCTCTCTCACTCCCCCTGCTTGTGTTCCCTCTCTCGCTGGCTGTCTCTATCTCTGTCGAATAAATAAAAATAAAATCTTAAAAAAAAAAAGATTTTATTTATTTGACAGAGAGAGGCAGAGAGAGAGGGAACACAAGCAAGGGGAGTGCGAGATGGAGAAGCAGGCTTCCTGCTGAGCAGGGAGCCCCATGCGGGTCTTGATTCCAGGACCCCGGGATCATGACCTGAGCTGAAATCTAGAGTTGGGTGCTTAACCGACTGAGCCACCCAGGCGCCCCTTATCTTTTTAAATTTTCTTTATTTTTATTTTTTCAAATCTTTTAAAATTTATTGAGATCTTTTGAGGCCTAACATATGGTCTCTCTTAGAGAATGTCATGTGTATTTGAGAAGAATGTGTATTTTGCTGTTATTGTGTGGAGCGGTCTTCCTATGACTCGCCATAGTTTTCTAGATACCACAGCTGGAGCTGGCGTTTGAATTCCAAGTATGATCTAAACAATCCCCTGCTTACAGTGAACTCTGGAGATGAAGCCTTATCTCTGTGAGGGAGTTTGTGACATCCTTCTTGAAATTGCTCCTGACCACCTGTCCAGAATCACATCTCCTCTTTACTTTTTAATTTTTTATTGTAGTAAAATATAAATAACATAACATAAAATTCAGCATTTCAACCATTTTTTGATGTATGATTCAGCAACATTAAGTATTCTTGCATTACTATGCAACCCCCTCTTTTCTTTTGGACTCCTGGCTTCGGCCATCTGACCCATTTTGAGTGTTCAGACATTCGTTTAACAAAAAGCTACTGATTGTCTACTAGGAGACAGGCACTGTTTGAGACACTGGGGGTACATCAGAAAACAAATTTCTGTCTAGAAATTCCCTGTTGCGTGCAACTTACATTTCGCAATGGAAACAAAACAAAACAAATAAGTACAATATACAACATGTTATTAGATAGTGACTCATATTAAGATTAAAAAAAACAGTAGGAAAGGGAAATAGGAAGTGTGTGTGTGTTGAAATTTTAAAAAGAATCATCAGGGAAGGTCTCCCTGAGGAGACATTTGAGTAAAGTCCAGAAGGAAGTAATGAGGGAAGTCATTTCTCTGTTTGGGGGGAAAGCATTCCAGACAGAGGGAAGAGCAAGTACAAAGATCTTGAGGCAGGATCATGCCTGCAATATGGAATGAAAATCGAAGAGGTCAATTTGGCCAGTACAGAGTCAGATCACGTAGGACCTTTATGAAGCTTTTCTTCGTTCTCAACTGAAAATAGGATCCAGAAAATTTACTGCTTAATTTTTTTTCATCTGAGTGCAATAGGGGGCCCCTGGAAGGTTTTGAGCCTGGAAGTGATGGGATATGATCTATATTTTAAGAGATTACTTTGGCTGGCTGAAATTGAGATTGAAAATACACATTAGGGAAACCGAGGATGGGACAGAGAGAAAATTAGGAGGCTATCGTAATTATCCACGTGATGGATATACAGTTGGCTTGACAAGGGTGGTGGCAGTGAAGAGAGTGGGAAATGGTCAGATTCTGACAGATTAGATGTGGGTGTGATGAGAGAGAAACAGAAGTCAGGATGACTACAAGTTTTTGACTTAAGGACCTGGAAGAACGGAGTAGTCATTTATTGAGCTGGCAAAGACTACGAAGGAAGTGTTTGGGGGCGGGGGAGAAAGGGGTATGAGAAGCTCAGTTTTGGACATGTTAGGTTCGTTATGTCTGGTAGAAATCCAGGTGAAGATATCTAGTAAGTAGGTGTATATATAGGATTCTGGGGTGCAGGGGAAAGTGGAGGGGACTCACAATTTGAGAGTTCTCAGCGTATGAAACGGCCACACACTTTCCTGTTCACAATTGTCGTGGGAGTGGCCAAGGAGGTCTTTTAATGAACAGACATCACGGAGCTGAGCGCGTGCTTGGTGTGAGTCCTGACGCACAGGTTTTAGGCTTGGACAGCTGAAAGGAGAGGGTGCCACTTATTGGCAGAGACAGGGGACAACACGGAGTGGTGCAGTCGTGGGAGGAGGGGATGGATCCGCGTGGGACGTGTTGCGTTTGCGGCGTGTGTGAAGGCGTCCAGGAAGCAGCCGGCTGTGCGGGGGCCAGGGCTCAGGGCGCAGGTCTGGGCCGGAGAGTTGGCCCGCAGTTGGCAACCGCAGCCTTGGGAGTGGCTGGGAGCGGGCCCGGGGGAGCGTGAGTCTCTCGGCTGCCGGGAAAAGGGATGACACATCTTCCCACATCCATTGTTTTGCACTTCCCTTAAGCGCCTGCCGTCATCACACAAGACGCCCTAAATCCACCGCTACCCAAGGATACTTTTTTATTCCCACGGCTCCTCCCCCCGCCCCGCGCAGAGCGGGAGGGGAGCCACACGCACCCTGCCGGGGGCGGGGCTTCCAGACGGTGACGTCACGCGGAGCCGCGGCTCCGGCGGCCCCGCCCCCTGGCTTGCCTAGGCGGGGGCCGGCCCGCTGGACTCGGGGCGTGCGGCTGTCGGCGGGTGCCCGCCGCAGGGGGCCTCAGGCCAGCTGGAGCAGGCCCCGCTCGGCCAGCAAGCCCTGGGTGCGGTTGTAGACATCCTCCAGGGTGCCCGCCACCCGGACCAGCGCGGCCCGCGCCTCCGCCTTCCCGGCGCCCGGGCACGCGAGCTCGAGCCAGCGGTCGCGATCCGGAAAGGCGAGGAACGCGAGGCGGGCGGCCTGGCGGACCAGCCACGGGTGGTGCGGGCCCAGGGCCGTGCGGTACGCGTCGCTGCACTGCACGCCGGCGTCCGGGCCTCCGAGCGTCCCGGTCGCCACCCGGTGGAGGCAGAACTGGGACCAGCGCAGCGCTCGGTGCAGCAAGAGCAGGATCCGTGAGCCCGAGGAGATGGCGGTGTCTGGAGGGGCGATCCCGGGGCGCTCCAGCAGTCCCTCCCGCCGCTCCCACGCCACCATGGCCGCCAGCGACGAGTAGTGCGCCGCCTCTGGGCCGTGCACCCGAGCCTCGAGGGCTGTCACTTTGGCGAAGGCCTCGCTTGTGGCGAAGGCGAAGATGGAGCCGAGGGGAATTAGGAACCTGCGTGTTCCGTGGCGGGCAGAGCGCGGTGGTTGGAGAGGAGGCGGGGGAGCCCTGGGAGGCGGGCGCCGGGTGGGGGGCGCGAGACCGCTCACCTGACCAGCGCCTTCCATCCAGCTAGGTACTGCGACAACGCCACATCCCCTTCGGGGTTCAGACTGGCGTGGAACGGCCCCATCACGCGCCCCAGCACCCCCTGGGGGCCCACACACTGAGGCTCCTCCCACTCGGGGACCTCCAGGGGACCCGACTGCAGCGGGACCTGGGGGTAGACATGGGCGGAAGGCGGCGGGAGCAGAACCCCTAGCCCGTTGGGCCTCCTTCGCCCAGCAGCCCAGTGGGGCCCTGCAGAAATTACTCCTGCGGCTGGCCTCTCCTGCTGTACTTGGCTTGGGACGAGAGAGGGGAGACGAGGAGCAGGACCCGCCCGTCACCAGATCCTCAGCCTGGCCCCACTCCCCGCAATCGGGGTCCCACCCGGAGCCCCCGGTCCCAGCCCTGTGTGGGGCATACCTGGACAGGCGGCGTTCCCTCGGGAAAGCACGACTGTGTCCCGGCTCTGCAGCCTGAGACAGCGCCTGGGGAGGGGCGAGGCCCAGCGGTGAGGGATTGAGGAGGGGGTTTAGGTCCCCCGCGCTTGGCTTCCCGGTTCCTCCCAGAGCAGGAGGGAAGGGACCACTCACGAAAGCTCCAAGCACAGAGATAAAGCAGCAGCAGCAAGAGGAGTGCGAGAGGAATCGCGCGGTGGAACCAGCGCAGCGAGGCCATTGGAAGCAGCGTGACCCCCACGGCTGCTGCTGGGGCCATCGCCGCCTCTCCAGCCCCAAGCCAGTCCTTGTCCCTCCACCTCGGGAGAAGCCTGCGGTGCCCTAAGTTGCTAAGGGTTAATAATTAACCTACTAAGTCCCCCTTCCCCTGTGCCCTTTGCCCCAGTGGGCAGCATCCCAGCGGTGAAGGACAGGATGAAGAGGATTTGGGGGGATTCCCCGGATGAAGAGGATTGGGGGGGGGGTCAGCAGCAACCACACGTCTCTGCGTTTGCTTTCCGTGTAGGGGCAGGTTGTAGTAAGAGGGAAGAGGGGCTGGGGTGAGAGCCAGTTCCCCCACTGAGCAATGGTGTGGGCCCTTCATTAACTCTGGGCTTGAATTCCCGCCACTGTAAATTGAGGACAATAGTAGGTACTTTGTCGATCTCATCTGAGGATTAAATGATAACGTACGTGCAAACACTGTACATGGAAAAACTTACCACAATGGCTCCATAAATCTTAACCTATGAAGTTCAAACATAGGGCACCTGGGATCCAGGAAGCACCCACTTCTAAATTCGCAATCCTGTCTCCAGGGGACCTGTCTTGATGTGGATGCTTTATACTTTAGCCTTTAACCATTTACATTTTTGTGGTTTAATTTCTTTTAAACTCCAGATTGGTTCTGGTTCTCAGGTTATTCATTTTGCGTGTGTGTGATTTTTTTTTTTTAAGCAATCTCTATGCCCAACATGGTGCTTGAACTCATGACCCCAAAATCAGGAGTTGTGTGCTCTGCGGACTAAGCCAGGCAAGCACACCTCCCACATTACTCTTCATACCAAACTTTATTAACTATTTCTGCATCCAGGCCCTGTACTAGGCCTCAAGAAGACAAAAGAGAGCCTTCAGAGAGCTCAAGGTCCATTGGAAAATGTATCATCTGTCTCCCCCACGCAGATGTGGGCTCCAACGAAGACAGAGGCCTTGTTTTTCCTGGTTGCTGTCCTATTTCCAGCACTTACAATATTGCCGGGGCCCAAATACATTATTGCCATATAAATATATAGCAAACAAACACAGGAAAGTGTGTGGAGAGCAGGCAATCCGTGGTGTGCCCCTTGACAAATCTGAGCCATTTCTTTCTCTTTCCAAATTAGGAGCCCACCTGGTGGTCATAGTTAGGAAAACATTCAGGGGAAGGACCCAGGAAGCGACGGAAGAAACAGCATCCCTTGTTCTAAGGTGGTTCTCAATCCCCTGTCCATAAACTTCCTAGAATTTTTCCTGTCTGTGTATATTTTCTTCTCAGGGGAAGGGGTACCCCAGATTCTCTGGGAGTCAGGGCCCCAATCACCGAGAAGATCCTTTCAAGCTCCCACAGTTCCCGGATTCTTGCCCCATCTCTCCCTCTAATGCTCCCGCAAATCCTGGAGGTCCCTAAGGTTGCCTCTGGCCAATCCTGTCCAGTATTTCGGAGTACCACTCCCACCCCTAGAGTGACGGCTCTCCACTTCCCAGTGTTGGAGTGTTTCCCAACTTGCTGACCTTGACCTTAGGCAAGTTGCTTGCCATTTCTAAGCCCCAGTTCCGTCATCTGCGGAACGGAAAGGGTAATCCCCACCTCTCACACGAGTTGTGACGATTGAATAACAACGCCTTCAGAACATAACCGCAAGTCAGGGTCTACAGTCAGTGTTCAGCAGGGGGTGGTTTATTCAGCGGCTCAGCTCTCTCTGCCCCTTCTCCGCCAGCTCTGGGAGCCTCTGTCGCCCTGAGCGGAGAATGGAGGCTGCAGGGTTCCCGGAACGGATTAGTTTCGGGTGTCACTTAATCCAGCAGGCCCTTCCGTAATCAGAGCCTACAGAGGGCCAGAGGTGGTATAAATCAGCGTGAGGCGCCCAACTCACAGAGGCTGCAGGATGGGGAGGGGGGCCAGAGCTCAGCTGCTGCTGCTGCTGTGGGCCACCTGCTGTGGACATGCACAAGCCCACCGCCTGAGCGACTACACGTCGGTCATCGACGTCACCAACGGGGGTCCTTGGGGCGACTGGGCCTGGCCCGAGATGTGTCCTGATGGATTCTTTGCCGGCGGGTTCTCTCTCAAGGTGGGGGTTCAGGCCTGGGTCTCCGAGGAGGGAGGTGCACGACCGTGTGCACGGGAACACAGGATGGCCATCTTTGACCTGGTCCTCACCCCTCTGCTCCTCCCGGCCCAGGAGGAGCCCCCCCAAGGCATCCCTGGCGACGACACCGCTTTGAACGGGATCCGACTGCACTGCTCACGCGGGAACGCCGAGCGCAACACGCAGGTGGTGGAGTCTCAGTCTGGAAGGTGCCAAGGGCCCCCCCGGGATGCGGATATGCCCCTTACCCTCTGTTGCACTCCCATACTTCCCGCTAAAATGCTCCTCCAGGGCTGTGGGGCAGCTTAGACCTGGGGAGTGGTTGCAAGACCACCCCCCCCCGCCCCTCGGTGGAGGTCGGGTGACGAGGCCCCACCCACCGGGGTCATGCAGCACCCCTCCGAGGAGTCCCCAGGGCTGGGTAGGGATGGGGGGCAGAGGTAGCGCTTCTCCCCTTCCGTGGCAGGTGGGGCGCGTGGAGCGAGCCCCTGTGGTGTCCCGGCGGTGGCTTCCTGGTGGCTTTCTCGCTGCGCGTGGAGGCCCCCAGGACCCCAGGGGACAACACGGCAGCCAACAACGTGCGCTTCCGCTGCTCGGACGGCACGGAGCTGGAGGGGCCCGGCCTGGCCTGGGGCGACTTTGGAGAATGGAGTAAGCCCTGCCCCAAAGGCGTGTGCGGTTTGCAGACCAAGGTGGAGCAGCCGAGGGGCCTCCGGGACGACACCGCACTGAACGACGTGCGCTTTTTCTGCTGCCGCAGTTAACGACCAGGGCGCCCGCCCCGGGGCCAGTCCCACCGCTCGCTATTAAAGCTTCTCTGTGCTGGCTCTGGTCTCGCTTGTTTCCGCGGTAGGAAAGGGCGTCTCCCTGCCTTCCTCCCAGACCCACACTGCGCCAGGCCCAAATTCCGGTTTGGGCTCAGGAGTCCCGGCAGCCCACTGAAAGTTAGGGACCCATAACCCAGGAGAATGCCCTGAAACAGTTTTGCGCCCAAGTTAAGGAAGTCCCTGGCTTCCTGAGGGCGTCTGTAGACACCTCGTCCTCATTAAGAGGTCAGGCCGTTTCCTTTCTGAACTACCAGTGACCTCAGACTGAGAAACTGCTACCAAATTAGGAGGCGATAAAGCTAAACACCTTAAGCTTTCACTTTGTAGAGTTTAAGCTAAACTCTAGTCTTTTCCACAGTTTCCTTCCTTTCCCTACGAAAGTGAAAGAGTGGCTTTTCCATGTATGGATTTCCGCCTGGGATTTACACCTGGGACTTTTGTCCTTGCTGCTCCCCGCCTGGAATCCCCCAGCTACCCACGCGGCTAGCCCATGCACAAGATTTCGGCTCCAATTTCACTTTCTCAGGCTTCATCTTATTTTAAAAAGCCCCTCCATCAGCCAATGCCTATCCCACCACCAGCGTGTTCTTTAAAAAGTGAAGTAATCTATTGCCTTTTTTTTTTTTTTTTTGGTAATGTACCCATCTTACAACCTGGATTGTTAAATTCTTTGAGCGCATAGAACTTGCCTGTCTTGTTTACCAACAGCTCAACAACCACTTGCTAAAACTGGCAGGGGTCCCCAACAGGAGCGCCCCCGAGGCCCTGTGTATCTGGGGGCCTTCGGGCGCTCGTGCGCAGAGGGCAGCATCCGAGACGCGCACGAGAGTTCAAAGGTTTATTTCCAGGGCGGGGTGGGCCAGTCGGGCGTCCAGGAGCGAGCAGGGCGGTCAGTGGAGCCTCACTGAGGGGTGCCCTGCGGAAGAGAGAAGGTGAGGACGCAGCCAGGGAGCAAGGAGGGTCCCGCTCCGGCTCCAGCCCGCGCCGCCCCACCTCCTTCTTCCGGCAATCGCCGCAGAAGACGCCGAAGGTGGCGTTCACCAGCTGCACCCCGCACAGCACGATCTCCAGGCACGAGGCGGCCACCAGCAGCGAGAAGAGCGTCACGTTCCAGGAGACCACGCCCGGCGGCTGCTCGCACAAAGCCCACAGAGTGCGGTTCTCCAAGTACGAGCCGCTGGGGAGGGCGGGGCGGGCAGGGTCACGTGAGAGAGGGAGGGCACTCGGAGTGCCCGCCCCCCAGCCCCGCGCAGGCGCCGAGCGGGGGTTGGCCCAAGTGGAGGGGCTCCCGCGAAGGCGCGCCTGGTTCCCGGGCTCCGGACCGGGTGGGAGAGGCAGGCAAGGGGGGCGCGTGAAGCCTTACTCGGTGTCTTTGAAGTGGTAGTCCCACCGGCTGTCCATTAAGCATTTGGGTCCAGTTCGGAGTCCGGTTCCCGACACCGAGAGGCAGTAGATGGCCCCCAGCACCCCGAACGCCGAGGAGAAGACGGAGCGCAGCATCTGGGTGCACGGTGAAGGGGGGGGGGTGAACGGGGCCGCCTCCTCCCGCGTGCGCGCACCTTACCTCGCTCGGCTCCGGGCGCGTGAGAAATACATCTCCCGGCAAAGCCCGGGGCTGGCCCTTAGCTGCCCTTAAGAGCCAGAGGCCGCGGAGGTTCGTGGGGGTCCTGGTCCCCTTTGCAGGCCCACGGAGGCCGAAGTTGGCGGGGGGCCAGGGAGGGGCGAGGCAGAGCTGGGACCTTGCGGGGGAGCTCCCGTGGCGAGGGGGACCGTGGCTTCAGGTGTGGCTCTGCGGAGGCCGGTTCAGAGACCCAGCCCCGAGTCCTGCCCGCATTTGGATCTTACCCTGCAACGATTTCCACAGCAGCCCGCGCCGCAGCAGCCCTTGCCCCCCGCGCGAACCGCCGCGATGCCCGGACATAGCACCTGCGAAGGAGGGTCAGTGTGACAGCGAGCCCCGCTACCCCCCTGCATCCTCCACACCTCACGTGCATCGCGCATCCGGTGCTCCTCTCCTCCTGGAGCTGCCTGGGGTGCCCTCAGCCCTTTGGACTGTGGAAGACCTTATCTCCACTACTCCTGGAGCGCCGCCTCTGGGTTCTCCCTTTCTGCAACATTACTACTTGCGTGCCTGCTTATGTGTGTTCAGACTGCAGCCTCCACGCGGGCAGGACCCAATGTCATGACATCCTCCACAAATCTTGGTGCCTAGCAGGTGCCCAACTGAGACGGAGTCAGGGAGCCTAGGGTTCAGGCCCACCCTGTGCTCACTTCACAGTCCACCAACTGATTCCTGTCTCTGGGTCTTCAGGACCTAACTCACAGGGCTGTGCTCGGGATTTAATGAAATAACAGGTCGACCTGAGGTCAAGACGGCCTCGATAACTATAAATCCCCCGCGCAGCAGGAAGGAGCACTGGTGCCGGAGTGTCTGGGGTGCGGGGGAGGAGAACGTTAGTGAATGCTCTGATGGGAAGTGTAGGGACCCCCAAGGTCCAACCCTGGTCCTTTCTGTCCTCTTTCCTCCCTGTGGCCCTCCTCCCAGAGCTCACCCCTTCTCAGGGCATCCGCTGTCCCTTCGGACAGTACTCACCCCCAGATCCAGATCACCTGCTGAAGGATATGTTCCTTTCAGTGTCTCGGTTTTAGCTCAAACCAGCCAGCATCATACTGACCTCGCAAGTGCCCCAAAGTTCCCCAAATCCACCTCCCTGTGACCTTTTTTGTCTCTGTCAGAGGAAATATTCTTCAGGTCACCCACACTAGAAAACTTGAATCCTCCACCCCCAGCCAGACCTCAAGTCTTCTCAATTTTTCCTCTAACAGTTCTTGAATGTGTCTGCCCTTTTGTCTGCACCGTCCGATCCCGGATCACCTCCCACAGGGTTGACGTTCTCAGCCTGTCTATGAGACACCTGTATCTCTGGGCCCGGTGCTGAACACTCCATCCTACATTCCTCCCACCAGAGTGAACTTAGCTTTCAATGGGGCTTTTCTCTGCCCAAAGCCTTCAGGGTCTCCTCAGAGAGTGGCCCATCAAAACTGAGCTCTATGGGGGCGCCTGGGTGGCTCAGCCAGCGGAGTGTCCCACTCCTGGTTTTCGGCTCAGGTCACGATCTCAGGGGCGTGGGATCGAGCCCCACGTCGGGCTCCGTGCTCAGCGCGGAGTCTGCTTGGGATTCTTCATCTCTTTCCCCCCTTGTCCCCCCCCCCCCGCACGATGCACACACACTCTGTCTCTAAAATAATAAATAGAGCCGCCTGGGTGGCTCAGTCGTCAAGAGTCTGCCTTTGGCTCAGGTCATGATCCCGGTGTCCTGGGATCAAGCCCCACGTCGGGCTCCCTGCTCAGTGGGGAGCTGCTTCTCCCTCTCTAGCTCCCACTGCTTGTATTCCCTCTCTTGCTGTTTCTCTCTGTCAAATAAATAAATTAAAATCTTTTAAAAAATAAAAGGAAAAAAGAAAATAATAAATAGAGTCTTAAAAAAAGAAGACTGAGCTCTAGGAAGGCCTTCGAGGCTCTGCGCTTTGGTGCTAGCCTTCATCTCCTGCCCCGTGCCAGGTTCTTTGCCTATCGCCTATCTCTGGAATTCCAGAGTGCTCGTCTCCTCCCTGCGCATCTGTTCCGGCGGCACACAGTGTACCAGGCAGCATTTATTCCTCGCTAGGGGTGGGGCCGGGGGTTTTGATTCTGTTATCTCAGTTATAGTGACCTCATAGAAATGCCCGTAGAACTGAACGGAGTCCTGCCGGATGCTCCCTCTCCCCTCTTCCAAGTCTCCCGGCAGGTCTAGAACCAGTCCTGGGCCCTTTGCTTCGCCTCTCTGGGGAGGACACTTAACTGGAAGCTTCCGACTCCAGACACTCAGAATTGCCTTTGGGACTGACCAGTTTCGAATGACCTACCTCTTTGAGATTTCTACTTTTATGCTCAGTGTTTAATTCCTTTTGTTGTCCAAGCTCCCCTGTCTAACTCTCTGCCCTCTACTCTGTGTCGAGAGAAAGGTCACGGTAACGTGGAAGGAAACACCGAGTTTATAGCTCGAATCTGCTTGCTTGGCCCCAGGCCCATTCTTAGCCACGGTCAACTCCCCCGG
This sequence comes from Ailuropoda melanoleuca, assembly GCF_002007445.2. NCBI lineage: Eukaryota > Metazoa > Chordata > Mammalia > Carnivora > Ursidae > Ailuropoda > Ailuropoda melanoleuca. The sequence goes on from NC_048234.1 coordinate 1,758,716, forward strand.
ACAACCGCAGTGGCCTCCGTCTGCTCTTAATCGCCGGCTCACCTCCAGCTCTTAACCCCACAGCGAACTTCTCAATCCGGCGGGGTACGGAGCAGCTAATACTCCCGTACTTTGCTGACGGGAATGAAATTGGGGTCAGAACTTCAGAAAACTCTCTGGCAATGTCTATCCACTCTGAATACGTGCACACCTTAAGAATCAGCAGTTTCACCCCTAAGTATCCATCCAACGGCACCGCAAACAGAACTTCACCTAAAGACATTTACAGGAATGTTTATAGCAGCATAATTTATAATAAACCCAAGTTGGGGCCTATCCAAACGGCCACCGACGGTAGGATGTTTAAATTAACTGCGGTCTAGTCGCACAGCGGAATGCACCAGAAATAACAGACTACGTGTCTACATAATGATACAGATGAAACTCACAACCACATGTCAAGCGAGAGGACCCAGACACAAAATTGTTATACTGGATGGTTCCACTTACATAAAGCGCGGAACAGGCAAAACTAGCCTACGGGGTTAGAAATCAGGGAGCAGGGAGTCTCGTGGGCGTAGTGCCTGGTGTGGGAGGCCTGTCTGGGATTCTGGTAATGACCTGGACCTTGGTCTGCGCACTGGCTACATGGCGGGTTCACTTGGTCAGAATTCACAGGGCTGTCTCCTAAGGATCTGGGCGCTTCTCCGTAGGGCTTGAAAAAAAGTTCAAAAGCTCAAAACACGGTAAAAGGTCCTTCAATAGCTTCCTGTTGTGCTTAGAGTAAAATCCAAATTCCTCATGAGGGTGGGCATGCCCTGGCCCATGCCCACCTCAGATCTCGTCTCATGAAACCCCGGCTGTCCCAGCCGCCCATGGGTGTCCTTGGGTGTGTGGGCTCAGGCTGTGTCCTTGCCAGCCCCCTGTCTGCGGGGCAGGGTCCTTCGCTTGTCTTGTGGGGTTCAGTTCAGATGTCACCTCATTGAGGCCGTCCTTGAACATGCTATAAACGGGGGTGCCTGGCTGGCTCAAAGAGTAGAGCGTTCGACTCTTGATCTTGGGGTTATGAGTTTGAGCCCCATGTGTGGCATGGAGTTGACTTAAAACAAATTAAAAGTATACTCTTGGGGCGCCTGGCTGGCTCTGTTGGTTAAGCATCCGACTCTTGATTTCAGCTCAGGTTGTGATCTCAGGGTAGTGGGATGGAGCCCTGTGTCTGGGGGTGGGTGGGGGTGGGGTGGGTGCTGTGCTTAGGATTCTCCCTTCCTCTCTCTGCCCCCCCCCCCCCCCCNCCCCCCCGCTCACTTGCCCACCTCTCTCTCGCTCTCTGGAAAAAAATTAAATAACAATTTTTTTTAAGTATACTCTTGGGGCGCCTGGGTGGCTCAGTCGGTGAAGCGTCTGCCTTCAGCTCAGGGCGTGATCCCAGCGTTGTGGGATTGAGCCCCACGTCAGGCTCCTCCGCTGGGAGCCTGCTTCTTCCTCTCCCACTCCCCCTGCTTGTGTTCCCTCTCTCGCTGGCTGTCTCTCTTTCTGTCAAATAAATAAATAAAATCTTAAAAAAAAAGAAAAAAGAAAATCCTACAAACAGCCCCCCCCCCCCAGCATGCTGCTTTGCTTCCTTGGTGGTCCTACTCCTGTCGGGAATCCTCTTGCCCATTTGTTTACTTTGCTCGTGACTGTTAGGAGCCTGTCAAGTTCGGGGCACTGGACTGGGCAGGCACCGCACACGGCAGTCAGCGAACAGGCAGGCCTTGCTCGCATGGAGCTCCCATTCCCTCTTTGTGATACTGCGTTCTCCCCACTGGGAACCCTGGAGAACCCAGCTCCAGGGAGAGCAGGGACGCGCGGCCTGTGTCCCCGGGGAGCAGCGGGGACTGTGTGAGCCAGCGGCTCAGGGCCTGGAGCTGGGAAGAGCGCAGCTGGGAATGAGTATGAGCCGGGGGGCATGCTCGGCGTGGGGGGGGGGTCACCCGAGAGGCAGGCTGGTTAGATTGCAGGGAGGTGGGCGTGGTGGGCCGGAGAGGGGTACAGTGTGACACTGGGGGAGTGTGTAGGGAGGAATGTCACTGTGGACAGAGAAAGAGGCAAAAGAAGGTGAGCCCTGTCCTGGGGACCTTCATCCATCCGGGTCGTTCCATCTGAGGAGGGAGGAGCCCTGCTGGGGAGGTCTCTTGTCTTCAGCCCATGATGCTGTTCAACTATCCTGACCTTCCAGAAGTTCCCCCAAACAGGGAGGGGTTGGAGGATGGGGATAAGGGCCTCCAGGAGAGGCGTCTCCCCTCCCCCCACTTTTGACAGGTCCGAGTCTCCAGAAGACCCGGGCACCTTCTCCACCACGCTGGCCTGAGTTCTGGGTTGAGGCAGCACCAGCTGGCCATCCAGACGTGTGGGCCGCGAATGAGGGGACTCGGAGGCGACAGGTGGGGTGACAGAGCTATGACCCTGCTCCTGGGCCCAGCGTCGCCACACCCACCCTCCGGGCCCGTTATCATCGTTATCATCGTGCCCTGATAAGCGCCCACACAGCCAGCTGTTCCCTCTCCTCTGCCCCTGAGGTGAGCTGGTCTAGCATCCGGGGCCACCAGCGCTGGGAGGGATGGCTAGGACGCCCTCCCCACCCAGGAGGGTCTCTGCTCAGACGTTTCCTTCCCTCCTTCTCCTCTCCCTTGCAAGTCCAGCTCAGGGGCTGAACTCACAGGCGCTCAGTAGCTGGGGGCAGCATGGGAGGCTCCAGGGGACAGGTCCCCGCCCATGCCACTGCTACCCCACCCCGCCCCCTCCCCCTCTGCCTGCGCTCAGGACCCCGCCGAGGGGTGCCCAGCCCGCTCACCATCAGGCCCCCACCGAGGAAGCCGCCCATGAGCAAGACTTGCAAGCTGAGGTGGCTGGTGTCCGTCCAGTCCGTCTTGCCCTGAGGCACCAGCAGGAGGGCATTGGCCACCATGCAGACCAGGGAGAGGGGGATGAGGGAGAGCCCCAAGAAGCGGGAGCACTTTCCAGTGCACATGGCGAGGCGACCACGAGGATGCGAGCCTGGAGTGAAAGTGAGCCCGGATTCCCAGGTCCAGAAAAATAAACAGCCCGGAGCAAGGTACAAAGGTTGGGGAAGAGGTGCGGCAGCTGTTGGCAGGGAGAGATAAGGGAGAGAGGCAGGAGACCACGCGGAGGGGGTGGAGGTGGAGGGAGCGGCCGAGCGGGTGGGGAGCTTGACACGGGGAAGTGGCCTGAGGTCAGTGCGAGCTTCCTCCTGTCCTGCACGCACCTGCTGCTCTCAGCACATCCTCTCCGGCTCCCCGCTGCCTTTGTGACTCAGCCCGCCCTATGCCTCTTCGAGGGCATGAAGGCTGGAGTGATGCCACGTCACGCGTGGTGGACCGTGGGGCTGAACTGCCACCGTGTGAGAAGTGTTTTGTAAACTGGGGGTACGCTCAGCAGTTGTGCGGTGGCCCCGTCATTTCCAGTGGGCCCACGAGGAGGGGCCTTCCTGGAAGGAAACTAAAAGGATGCTGGTGGACCGTCATTGTCCGCTCATTTCTGCTCTCAGTACTTGTTTAAAAAGCCCTCCTCCCAGGGCGCCTGGGGACTCAGTCAGTGAAGCATCTGCCTTCGGCTCAGGTCATGATCCCGGGGTCCTGGGATGGAGCCCCACAGCCACTGGGGCATCCCAAAAATGAACCTGGCTTCATCCTGAAGAGCTGCGTCATGAAAGGATACATCCAGGCGGCACGAAAGGTCACCTAGAAAGGAACAAAATCAGTGTGGCCCGAGATTTCTCTGTGGCCCTAAATGCCGGAAGACAGAGGAACAGGGTCCACGGTTGTGACAGCAAGCAAAGCACTACGTCCCCACGGTCGTGTGAATATCCAAGGTGCCCAGTGTGTGTGAAGGGCAATAGAATCCCATTTCTGAGAATGCTTGGGGTGGAAACACAACTGTGTCTCTTTCTTCTCCTTTGTGATGCTTTCTACAAGTAACTGAAGTCACCGAGAGATGTAGTAAAAAGAAAAATCCCCCAAATGGGGAAGTCCTGACATAACTCTAAGTAATTTCTGTAAAATTTAGTTGTGAAACGGAATGCCAGTTTCAAAAAGAAAAGCCTTTTGAAGCGAAAAAAGAGCATATATTGAAAACTTGTGCTCTGCAGGAGAGCGAGAAGACAAGCCACAGATCGGGAGAAAGTATGTGCAAAGGACACAGCTAATCAAAGACTGTTATCCAGGATGCACGAAGCACTCTTAAAACTCAACAATTAATGATTAAAAAAAAAGAACAACCCGATTAAGAAATTGGGCAGAAGACCCAAATAGACACCTCACCAAAAAGGATGTCCGGGTAGTAAACAGCGTATAAAAAGAAGTTCTGCGTTATGTCGTTATGGAAATGCAAATACCGTAGGACAACGGGGCACCGCCGCCACCTATGCGACCGGCCCAAATCCAAAACGCTGACAGTGCTAAGTGCTGACGAAGATGTGGGGCGACGGAGATCTCAGTCCCTGCTGGTGGGAGGGGCACGCAGTGCAGCCACTTGGGAAGAAAGTCTGGCAGTTTCTTATAAAACCAAACATCTTCTCACCATATGATCCCGCAATCAGACTTCTAGGTATTTACCCCAGTGAGCGAAGACCTAGGTCCACCCAAAAACCTGCATGCGGACGTTTTTAGCAGCTTTCTTCTGGCTTGCCCAAACTCGGAAGCCCCCAAGATGCCCCATGCTAGGGGAGCAGATAAATAGACGGTGGTCCATCCGGACAATACGCTATTTTTAGCGCTAAAAAGCAATGAGCTTTCAATCCACAGAAAGACATAAATGAGACTTGAGACTTGGTGCTGAGTGAAAGAACCCGATCTGAAAAGGCCACACGCTATGTGATTCCAGCCCTAGGATGGGTTGGAAAAGGCAAAACTCGGGGGACGGTAAAAAGGGCTGGGGGCCGGGGAGGGGAAAGGGATGGACGGACAGAGCAGAGTGTGTGTTTCGGGCAGGGAAATTCTCCTGTGTGATGTGTTCATGGCAGATCCAGGTCGTGATATGTGTTTGTCAAAACCCAGGGAGTGTCCAACACCAGCAGTAGACCCCAGCGTAAACTATGGCCTTGGGTGATAATGAGGACTTCGTGTAGGTCACGGACTGTAAGACACGCACCACGCTGCGGAGGGAGGGAAGCGTTGGCCGTGGGGGAGGCCAGGGGGTGCCTGGGGGTGTAATGGGAACACTCTATACTTTCCACTCAATTTAGTAGCCCTAAACTGCTCCAGAAAATAAGTTAGGCTTTAAAAAAAAAAAAGTCTCCAAGCTAAGGGCATAGATCTTACAAGTTGTCATCACAAGGGAAAAAATTGCGTCTATGTGAGGCTATGAGGTCAGGGACACTTCTGCACGTGTCACATCATCGTCCGTCTGCCTTAAACCTATGGAGTGTTATGCCGGCTGCGTGTCCGTCTTCTAAACCTTCAAAAAGATCGCACTGTGTTTTCAAACGGAGACCAAAGGCTAAGGTGTTTAGAAAGGCACAGAAACGGAGTAGTGGGGCGAAGATTTGGGGAGCGCAGGAGTCCGCTCTGTTGTCGACAGCTGGAAACCAGGGAAGGAGCAGCTTTGGGGACGTGCCCCTGGGGACAGTTGTGGGGGGCTCCTGAGAAATGCCGCGTCAGCACGGCCCTGCGTTGATGATGACCGATGGTCGATGGCACAGAGCGCGGGATCCGGGTGGCCAACGCACACATTGGCAGCTCCTTTGGGACACGATTCAGCACAGTCAGCCTCAGAAGACACGTCGGAAATACGAGAACGAGTTTATTTTGCGAGAGCTGTCTCTCCCTGGGATGCGTCCGGGTGATTTTTCAAAGGGCCTGAAGTTCGCATGAAATACACATTTTAAGCATTAAGATAGCATCGTGTGACAGCTAAACTGGCATCATTTTTTCTTCGCGGGGCAGAGTGAGAGACGGGGCAACAGTCACAGGTGTTTGAGGCTGAGTGAGACCCGCTGAGCAGCGGGTCTCAGGGGCCCAGCTCGCGGCACCTGCCAGCAGGGTCCCTATGTAATTGGGGAGGAAGGCCATGATGAAGGACGTATGCGGGGGCAGGGGCTGAGAGAGGTGGGGCAACAGCAGATTCGGATTTGGGGGTCAGGGAATCGGAGCCACAGAGACCGACGCAGGAGGCCCGTCTGGCTCTGCTCCCAGTCCAGTGCTCCATCCCGCCTGACTCCACACACCTTCCCCCCCCCCAGGGTTCTCGTTAAAGTCCTGCGGGAAGTGAAGATGTAGGGGCCTACATGTCCCAAACACTGAAGTCCTGAGCCCCTTCTGGCCGGTGAGAACGTTTTTGAAAGTTCTGTAACCGACCGACCGAGTGGGAACTGGAGAGAATTCCAGGCCCGGGGAAGTGGATGGGGAGCTGGGGCACAGGTGTGCGAGCCGGGGCCTACAGATGTTAGCAGCGGGCCTGCTGGACACAGGAATAGGAACTCACGTCATAGTGCTGGAGAAGCTGTTTGCCGGGCTCTGAGTATCCAATGTGCAGTAACTCCCACCCTCTCGTAACCACCCACGAGGAATTGGAAGGATGCCATCATCCCTGTTTCACAGACGAGGAAACTTGACTCCAGGGTCTGAGCCCCTGACCTCGATGCCCTGGTTCTTCCACTCAGAGAGGGGACGCCCGAGGACGGGAGGAGAGGTGATGGAGGCTGGCGTGGCCCAGGAGGCCGGCAGGTTCTGGGCAGAGGCTCCGGGGGCCACCGGAGGCCAGTGTGATTAGCATTGAGGAAGGGGTCAGAGATGGGGGCCAAGAGGAAGGCAGGGGCTGGGTTTTGTGCGGCCGTGAGAGGCGTGTAGGGGCTCTGGAGGGTTTTAAACAACGGGGTGACATGATTCTATTTATTTTTAAAGAGACCGTGTTGGTGGAGTGTGGAGCGGGGACTTAGAGGGGGAGGTGCAAGCAGGGAGACCAGGTGTCGGGAGGCTGTGACGATCCAGGTGACAAGTGACGTGGGAGTGGGGGGCACACGGTCGAAAAGCCACGTGTATCCGTGTAACTTCTGACCATCCCAACACATTAACTACCGTCGGCCAGAAGCCCTTCTGCTAACACACACAGTCGATGAACCCATCTTTCCTATATTTTATACTATGTTCTTACAATAAAGTAGGAGGAAACATGATGAAGAAAACCATGAGGAAAATACATTTACAGCGCGGTACAGCACTGACGGAAAAAACCCGCGTAGGAACGGACCGCGCAGTTCAAACCGTGTTGTCCGAGGGTCAACTCTATGTTCATTTTGGGGTCACTCCTTGCCCAGGGCCATCTTCCTAAACTGGGGACCACTGAGCCTCAGGAAGAGCCACCAGCAGATGGCAGCCCAGCTTGGAAGGCAAGGCGCTCGGGCCCCTCCGTGGGTTCCCCTCTGGCGGGTTATTCCGGGGGATGATTCCTCCACTGGGGCCGCCCTAACCAAGTGCCCGGACTTGGGGGCCTGAACAGCGGAAATTTACTGTCGCTGCTCTGGAGACCCGGAAGCCAACACACAGAGGTCCGCAGGGCTGGTTTCCTCCGCGTCCCCTTTCTGTGGCCTCCTTCTCCCTGTGTCTTTGCGTGATCTTCCCTCTGTACGTGTCTGTGTCCAAATTCCCTCGTTTCATAAGGACGTCAGTCCCTGGGGGTGAGGCCCCCTGTAGTGACCTCTAACTTAGGTAAAGACCCTCCCTCTGGGTACGGCCACGTTCTGAGGTGCTGGGGGCTAGGACTTCAACGTAGGACCTTTCAGGAGCCACGGTTGGGCCCTAACAGGGACGTAAATCTCCCCGCCAACCATGGGGCCAGATTCGAACAATAACGGCCCCCGTATCGGTAATTTTATCAACATTATCTGGGGAGGGTAGGAAGGTGATGTTTAGCTTCTTGATTTAATTGGGGAGAGACTCTTGGCACATTATTGTACTCTCGACTTCACACCAAGAAATACAAGTTAAAAATGCTTTTCAGGGGTGTCTAGGTGGCTCAGTCCATTGAGTGTCTGCCTTTGGCTCAGGTCCTGATCCTGGGGTCCTGGCATTGAGCCCCAAGTCGGGCTCCCTGCTCAGCGGGGAGTCTGCTTGTCCCTCTCCCCCTGCCCCTCCTCCTGCTCGTGCTCCCTCTCTCTCTCTCTCTGTCTCTCAAATAAATAAGTAAAATCTTTTAAAAAACGCTCTTAAAATTTTAAAGGAAACATTAGAGACACACAAAATGGGGTGTATGCTTTCCAAAGCAAAGTAGGAGATCAAAGCAAAGCAAACTCAATCCACATGGGCGATAAAGCATAGAGGAAAAACAGAAAGCATAAAATAGGGAGACTCATCATGTGAAACACATAACAATTCGCGTACATATTTTGATCTCCTCCATGAAAAACATGAATGTCTTCAAAGGGAGCTAATTGCCAAAATCGTGTTAGTGGCCTGGCCTCGGGGGAGGGGCAGGGTGATGGGACACAAGAGGGGGGGGACTTCCTCCTTGCGTCAGTGAAAAGGCTTTTTGACTTTTGGATTTTATTGTTGTGTTGGGGTTTTTTAATTTTTTCAGTTTTTTTTTATTATTTTATTTTTTAAAAAAGATTTTATTTATTTATTTGACAGAGATAGAGACAGCCAGCGAGAGAGGGAACACAAGCAGGGGGAGTGGGAGAGGAAGAAGCAGGCTCATAGCGGAGGAGCCTGATGTGGGGCTCGATCCCGGAATGCCAGGACCAAGCCCTGAGCTGAAGACAGACGCTTAACAACTGTGCCACCCAGGCGCCCTATTTTTTCATTTTTAAACATTTAAAAATTTTTTTTATTATTGTGTTTTTCCTTTAAAATAATAAATGCAGGGGCGCCTGGGTGGCACAGCGGTTAAGCGTCTGCCTTCAGCTCAGGGCGTGATCCCGGCGTTATGGGATCGAGCCCCACATCAGGCTCCTCCGCTATGAGCCTGCTTCTTCCTCTCCCACTCCCCCTGCTTGTGTTCCCTCTCTCGCTGGCTGTCTCTATCTCTGTCAAATAAATTAAAAAATCTGAAAAAAAAAATAAAATAATAAATGCAGAACAGAATTAAACTGTATCGTACAGAGCGTGTCTTGTTAAAGGGCCATTTTATGTTGGTATGGGGTATAGTTACAGTTATTATGTAACAGCCGTAACCCCTCAGGCACTAGGCCATATTGTAGGGAAACATACAAAGCCAAAATAGTTCGCAATAAACTGGGAGATTGTCGGAAATATACCAGCACAGGAAACTGTAACATAACTCACCAGCCTTTGGCAGATGAAGAAGGAAAAAATTTGCGAAGGTACAAAGGTATAGAGAATCTAAGTGATAATAAGGTTGATTGATTAATTAGCCACTCACGCAGTAACTATTTATTGAGCCTGTACGATGTGTCCCAGGCCTGTTGCTGGATCCCAGGAACACAACGGTGAACGTGACGTCTTCATCCCGGATCTTGATTCGGATGATATTTATTGAACTTTGTATCTCATAAATGGAGAACACACCCTCTTCGATGCCAACGAAACAGTCACAACTATGGATCGAATATTAGGCTCTGAAAGAAATACCCAGTTGCTCAAACCTGACATTGTACTGACCACATTCTTGGACCATGATGCCATAAACCGAAAACTTCCCAATGTTTAGGTAACAAAACCCAACCCCTTTTTTAAGTTTGTTATTATTTTTGTAGTCATCTTTCCACCGAGGGCAATGCTCGAGCCCATGACGCCGAGATCAAGAGTCGCTCGCTCTTCTGACGGAGCTGGCCAGGTGCCCCAGGCCTAAGTACGTTTTTGCTTAATGGGAAAATCCAAATTGTAAACCTCAGATGATTATACACAGACAATGAGACTACGTCAGGGCAAACCTGAAGCAGTGATAACACCAGATGACTGAGTACTGGTGATGAGTCAGGCTCGGTGCCAGAGACACGTCCTACTTTATCTTTTATCATCGTCGCGACAGGCACAGCACGGTGCTTGTGTTGCAAAGTAGGCCCTCACCAACTACTGAATGCGTGTATGTGGCTGGGACAAATTGATAACTTGCCTGAAACCACACAGCGGGAAGCAGTCAAGCTGGGACTTGAACACGGGCCTGTCACGTACTTGTCACGGCCGTGTCGCATCACCACTGGGACTTATGCAGTATGCATTGGGGAAGAGCGGAGCGTTAAGCTGGTTTTATCCCAAACCAGCTCTCTGGGACTTTTCACGTACTCGAGTGATCTTTCTCTTTCTCCCCTGTCTCCTTTTTTCCCTTCACAGCAAAGAGGTACAGAGGTCTTACTTTACACTAGGCATTGCTGAATACGCTGGGGGTTCAGTTGGGAGAGGCGAGCAGTGAGCGCGTCAGCCATTAAGTGCACAACTCTACGTGATGGTGACTTACGAGGAAAAATAGAACATGTTTAGGAGCTAAAGAAACAGCGGTTGAGGACTACTTTCGTTAAGGAGACACAGGAAGGCCTCTCGGCGGCAATGGCAGCCGGGAGAGAAGGAAGGTCAGGGAGGCAGAGTGTTGTAGTGCAGACAGCAGCATGTGACAAGGCCCTGCGGAGACCAGTGTGGCCCATGGCAGGAGCGGCAGAGACATGGAGTGGTCCGATCTTGGGGAGCCAGGGGGGAGCTAAAGAGGTGAAGAGGGAGCTGACCCCAAGATCTGGGCCTGGTGATGGGATGAGGGGGCCGTTTATCAACGTGAGGACGTGGGGGAGGACAGGAGTGGGGCAGGGATGGGAGAGGGAGGGGAGTCTCAAAAAGAAGGGAGAGGCTGAGAGATGAGCCAGAGCAGGAGGGCCCAGCACAGGGTGTCCGGGCACCGTGGGAAGAAGACCAGGACAGCGTGAGTCCTGGAGGCCAAGGCCATGTTTCAGGAAGGGTGGGCAGGTCACTTAAACGCTCCCCAGACGGGGAGAACTGACCGCTGGGTCTGGCAAGATCATCTCGCTGAGGGCACTCCATTGGGGTGGTGGAGACGTGAAGTGGAGAAAGGGTGACCAAGACATTCGAGGGACAAATTCAACACGAAAGACCAAGGCACAAACAGAAAAGAAGGACTTTGCAGGGAATGGCCATGATGCCAGGCGGGGTGTTTCTTTTCTGGAAAGACAAGAGCTAGGATGGCTGGCCAAGGTTGGCAAGGTGCTGCTATCTGGGGAGAGAGGTGTTTGAAGTCCTCACTTCGGAGGGACTGCCAGCAGTGCTGAGAGCCTCCTGGTGGCTCCGGGGCAGACTTGCCTCGAGATCTGGCCCGTGTCTCTCTCCAGCCTTGTGCAACAGCTCGGGCAAAGTCCCCCGTCACTCGCTCGGTGGAGCTTGGCTCAGACATGCTTGGGGTTCTGCAAGTAAGATGTGGGGAGAGAGGACGGGAGAACTGGGAGTGTCTGCATCGGGCTGGACAGCTGGGTAGACACGGGGTGAGGGCAGACGTGAACACCCGCACAGGGTGGGGGACGGTGACCATGTGGACCAGCCAACAGACTCCAGAGCCCGAAGGGTGAGGCCGAATTGCGGAACTGAGCGCAGCAGAGAGGGCTGTGGGGGAAGGAGGGCGGCGGGGTGCCTGAAATCAGGACGCTGGGAGCAGTGCCGCTCCTGGTAACGCTGGGGTCCTAGGGCTCGGTGGCTGGAGTGTGTGGCCGAGGTGGGGTGAGCCTGCAGGGGACGGGGGCTGGCGGGGTTCTGGGCTGATTTCAGAGGCTGCCAGTCTACACCAATGAAGACATGCGTCACGGTGGAGAAGTGAACGTAAGCCCAACGCTGGAGGCCTCCGCCCAGCGGATAGACGCTGGAAGATGCGTGCGAGCGGAGGGGTGATGGATACCCAACAGCAGGCTGGCGTGGGCTTCCAAGGGCCTGGGGTTTGGGAGGGAAGGGAAATTTTTTGGAAGCCATAGCAGGGAGGAAGAAAGACACCTGCCGCACCTCAGGATATGTGGAATGTGGGGGAGACAGCAACAGTCTCTTCCAAGAGTTGCTTCGGAGCAGAGCCAAGTTTCCGTGAGAACAAGGGGGAGGAGCCCGAGCGCAGGGTTGGACGGGTTGGTTCGTGGCAGGGTCGGGGGAGGGTAGGAGATCGTCCCTCGGGGATAAGGCCAGGGGACGACAGATGCCCTGGTCAGCGTGGACAGGGCGAGAAGGCCTGCTATCCCGGTGAAAGATGGGGGTTCGTTTTACTTGCTGAGTCTGTCTCAGGCTTGGTCTCTCCGGCATGTTGCTGTAATAATGGCAACGCTGGTATCTGCTGACTCCTTGCTGTGCTGTCGACCCTTCTCAGCCCTGACATGTACTGCCCCCCTTATCCTCACGACTGTCCCCCTTTGGCAAGTGGGGAACCCTGTACAGGGATGGCAAAGCGAGGAAGCAGGGAGTCTGGATTTGAACTCAGGCATCTGACCCCTACCTAAGCCTTGTCTTTTTTTTTTTTAAATTTTAAGAAGGTATTTTGTTTTCTCTCTCTCTCTCTCTCTCTGTCTTTTAATTTAAGTGCTACATCCAGTGTGGGGCTCGAACTCACGACGCCATGGTCAAGCGTCACAGGGTCCTCGGACGGAGCAGGCCAGCTGCCCCTAAGAAGGTATTTTATTTAACCTAATATATCCCAAATTGCTGTCGTTTCAACATGTAATCAACATAAAATGTTATCGATAAGATATTTTACGTTATTTCCGACATACTAAGTCTTCGAAATCCAGTTTGTGTCTGAAGTCAGACTTGCCACGTTTTTCGTGTTCAGTGGCAGCACGTGGCAAGAGGCGCTGCACTCTGTCTAAGGCTTGGCTCTCGTCGCATTGCATTCCACGTCCTGTTGTGGTGGCGAGGCGGGCAGTGCCCGATGGGGGAGGTGAGCTTTCCACCCAGCTCACCCATCCCTCTCCAGGAGCCCCCCGTAAATCCCTCCACGTATTTCAAAGAAAAATTGGCAAAAGAGTTGGCGATTCTTTGCACGGCCAGTCACGGAGGAGAAAAGGGCTCTCGTAGGTAAGCCATTCTCTCTGCTCTGGGAGGCTGTGTGGTTTTTCCAAGAAGCAGTTAGGGGCGGTGGTTCAAGGCACATATTCAAGAGCTGGGTTGCCTGATATGTTTCCAGGTTACCCTGCCTGACCGTGGTTAACTGATGACCTCCCCATGCCTCAGTCTCCTCATCTGTAAAGCGGGGGATACTAATAGCACCTACCGGTTTGTGCCGAGGATTATATTTATTCATCTACGTAAATTAGGTGCTGAGAACACACTGGGACACGAGTAAGCCCTTTGTGCATATTTGCGCTTTCCACTTTCCGCGCCAGCCCAAGGGAGCGTGCTCGCAGAAGAGATTCTCCGGGGTTCTGGGGCTGAATCTGCCTGCGTTCAAACCAGGTCTGTCTAAATCCAGGACTCATGGCCTACCTCCAGCAACTGATTGGACAGCTAGACAAGTCTTACACTCCCAGGATCCACTTCCCCCCCAGAACAGAAGGGAAGGCTATCTTCTTAAAATTCCTTTGTAAATGTCGAGTGACGGTTCTGTCCCGGGCACAGTGCAAGGGCATAGTTCTAAAGAATACAGACCAGTCTCCCCTTTCGTGGAATTTACTTTTCCGAGTGTGCTGGAGGAAGACGCATAATAAATGTAAATAAATAAATAATAAGGCAACTGGGATAAGCGCTTAGGGAAAACGGAGGTGTGACATGATGGAGAGGGATGGGGATAAAAAAGCCTCATCTTATTCTAAACTCCAACGGTACTGAACTGCTTGTAGTTTTTCCAAACACCTTACTTACTTTTGCCCCAGGGCCTTTGCACATGCTATCACCATCTTTTCCCTTCTTTACCTGGCTGACTCCTACTTGTCCTTCAGGTCACTGCTTAGATGTCATTTCTTCCAGGAAGCTCTCCCTGATACCCCAAGGCTGTCTTAAGTGCCTCCTCTGTGTCTCTAAGAGTCTGAAACTTTTCATCATCACACACTGTACTAGAACTTCCCGGTGACTTCTCCGTGTCTTCCAGGCCTCCCTCCAAGCCCGTGACTCTCAGATGTTTTGACCGTGGTCTACAGTAAAGAATACATTTCATATCATGATTCAGTACACACACGCACATACGAGCATATGTGGTAGCTGTACGTGAAACAAATGTCTCACAAAATAATATTCACTCTCACGACATGTGATACACCTAATAGTTGCATTCTATTCTATTTCATTAAAAAAAAAAAGAGAGAACGCTGTTTGAGGCTGACTTTGACTTTATGACCCACACAAAATCTCATAAATGTGCATTTTGAAAATCTTTTTTCTTTTAAAAGATTTTATTCATTTATTTGACAGAGAGAGAGCACAAGCAGGGGGAGCGGCAGGCAGAGGGAGAAGCAGGGTCCCCGCTGAGCAGGGAGCCCGATGCGGGGCTCCATCCCAGGACCCCGGGATCACGACCCGAGCTGAAGGCAGATGCTTCACCGGCTGAGCCACCAGGCACCCTGAACATCTTCTTTTTCAAGTTTACTTATTTATTTAAGTAATCTCTATGCCCAACGTGGGGGCCTCACGCTCACAACCCCGAGCTCAAGAGTCGTGCGCTCTTCCGACTGACCCAGCCGGGCGCCCTTGCGTTTTGAAAATCTTGCCCTGGGCGCCTGGGTGGTTCAGTGAAGCATCTGCCTCCATCTCAGGTCATGATCCCGGGGTCCTGGAATCCAGTCCTGCGTCAGACTCCCTGCTCAGCGGGGAGCCTGCTTCTCCCTCTGCACCTCCCCCTGCTTGTGCTCTCTCTCTCTCTCAAATAAATAAGATAAAATCTTTAAAAATAGAGAGAGAGAGAGAAAAGAAAATCTTGTCCTAGCCAGAGGTCAGAGAACTTTTTCTACGAAGGGCCTGTTAGCGGATATTTTAGGCTCTGCAGGGCCATATGGTTTCTGTCACAAGTTCACTATGAAAAACCCCGCTGTTTGTATCATGAAAGTAGCCCCAGACAATACATAAATAAATAGCTGTGGGCTCTATTTCTATATAAATTTATGGACACTGCAATTTGAATTTCATATAATTTTCACATCACAAAATCTTCTTCTTTCAGTTTCTTAGCTTGATGCTCATCCGAAAGCAGGCGGCGGGCTGGGCTGGGCTAGAGGCCGCGTCTTACTGACCCCTGCCACAGACTATAAGCTTCACGGAGGCAGGGACCCCTGTCTGTGTGTTTTCCCCCCTCACCTCTCCAAGTACCACACAAAGCCTTGCTTGCATTCGCTCAATATCCAGTGAGTGAATTGTTAAAGGCAGCAATTTGTAAATTAAACGTTTTGATTATGCAAGCACTGCGAGCTCATAAGCAGGCAAATCCTCAGTAATCCTGCCTCTTTGAGATAACCATATCCTTTCCTACTTTTTATGCAGTAGATGCCAGGAATTCAGGGAAAGGTTATTTTCTGGCCAAGGCAGTGGTAAAAAAGTTCTATTTCCCCTCAGTTCACCAGGGACCTGGGCTTCCCTTTTATGGTCATAGGAGACACACAGGGCACTCTGAGGGCTTTGCAGGGGGGCATCTACCCTTATCTGGGAGTCAGGGAAGTTCTCCTTTCCTACGGAAGTGATGTTTAGGCTGAGACGACATCTATTGAGCAAGAAAATGGGGAAGTTCCACGATGAGAGGACATGGTGTCTATTTAGAGGCGTCCGGCTTGGAGGGTAGAGAGGGGGTGGAAAGTGGCATGAGATCAGCCTACGGAGGTGGGCACAGAGCACAGTAGAAGCGTCTTCCCATCTAGATCTGATTACCAGCTTACAGGAACTAAGGAAGATAAAAGGAAATTAAACACACACACACCCCCCCAAAAAAACACCCCGAAGAAGCCATCAGCCAGATCCAGAATGAGGAAGATTCTACAGGACCAAGATTCTGTTTCTCATCGAATCAGTGGCACGGAAACAAAAAAAGAAAAGGGAGGGAATTCCCTTACAGAACAAAAGAGACCAAAGGGACTCAGGAGCCAAAGCCACGTGTGGGCCTTGTTTATTTCTTGGAACAAAACAGGTGTAAAAGCCATCTTTGAGATAATCAAAGAAATTTGAACGTGAACTGGGTGTTGTACGATATTGAAGAGTGATTGCATTTCTGTTGGGCATGGTGGTTACATTTGTTACAAGCCCCTGTTAATTATAGATGCACGTAAGTGAGATGACAGGCGTCTGGGCTGTGCTCTCTCACACTCCGGAAAGAAGCTGGAGGGATCTTGTGATCGAATAATATGCATCTGGTCTTTGTCCCAGTTCCTGGCACGGTGCTTCTCAAAATCCTGGAGTTTCCCGAGTAACAGGGGGGAGAGGAGGGTTTTACGTTATTCATACTGAGGCCCCCCACGCTGACAGCCTTCTCGGGGACCAGAGCATACTTGCTCACTCCATGGCCATCTCTGAGGCTAGTGGCCGAAGCTTAGACTGACCAAAATCTGAGCTCCGTCTAGCACCAAAGCCCAAACCAGAACTCTTTTTAAATCTCATTTTAGCCATCACAGATAATCACCCAGGGATGGTGTGTTTCCCTTTTTCTTATTAGTTTGCATTTCCGTAGGCAGCCGGGGAACCAGCTCCCGGGAGTTGGGTCCAATTCTAAATTCCACTGGTCACTTTACCTTGGGTAACGGAGTGCGGTGCCGCTGCTGTTCCCAGTGCGAGCAGTCACGTGGCCACCCAGAAAGGTAAGGCTCCTCATCCCCTTCCCTTCCTCCTTGCTCTTCCCAGACCGCAGCTTTCTGTGGGCCAAGGCCAGGGTAGCCCGCTTCTGGCACTACGATCAGCTCTTTTTACTACCGGCATTCTGACACCAAAGCTGTGTGTGTGTGTGTGTGTGTGTGTATGTGTGGTTCCCCCCCCACGCCAACCGATTCCCCACCTGGCCAGGTAATGGCGTGTGGGGCGGGAAATTGCTTGGCCAGCGGTGCTTTGCCGCTGGGGAGTTCTACTCTTTGGTCAAGTCTCCCACTAAGTACCCAGAGTGAGCTTAACCCCCCAAGGCTGTCCCCACTTCAGATGCCAGGGCCAAGTCCCAGGCCTTCTGTACTTCTGACCAACTGATTACAAACGAGGGTTCCCGTGACCCCCTCCGTAGGTCCGGTAATTTACTAAAACGGCTCATGGAACTCAGGACCACAGTTTCCTGTCACTGATTGATTACAAAGGACACAGCTCAGGGACAGGCACTGGAGGAAATGCACAGTGCAAGGGGTGGGCGGTAGGGTGGGCTGGAGCCCCCCGCCCTCCCCAGCTGCATGACCCTCAGAGCTCTCTGAACCCCATTGGTGGGAGGGTTTTTATGGAGGCTCTATTACGTAGGCATGATTGATGAAATCCTGGTGATTAACTCAGTCTCCAGCCCCCTTGCCACTCCCTGGCAGGTTGAAAAGTGGGGTGAAAATTCCAGCACTCTACTCACACTATTCCTAGCAACCTGCCCCCACCTGAAGTTAAATAGGGGTCCCCCTAGGGTCACCTCATTAGCATAAACTCAGATGTGGTTGGAAGGGCTTGTGATGAATAACCCAGGACACTCTCCTATCACCCTTTTCACTAAGGAGATTCCAAGGGTTTCAGAAGCTCTTGTGCCAGGAGCCTGGACAGACCAAATATACACATGTGTCGTCTTGTATCATAGATTCCCGAGAAGTGATAATAAAATGAGAAAAACGTTGGTAATTGTTGAAGTTGAGTGACGGGTACATAGAGATTCGTGATGCTGTCTCTGGGCTTTTGTGTGTATTTGGAAACTTAGACGCTAAAATATTCATAATAAAAGAGAAAGACAGGGGCGCCCGGGTGGCTCAGTCAGTTGGGCGTCCGCCTTTGGCTCAGGTCATGACCCCAGGGTGCTGGGATCGAGTCCTGCATCCAGCTCCCTGCTCTGAGGGGAGCCTGCTTTTCCCTCTCCCTCTGCCTGCCACTCTGCCTACTTGTGCTCTCTCTCTCTAATAAATAAATCTTAAAAAAAAAAATAGAAGAGAATGACAGAAAGGGAGAGAAGGACCTATAAGCCATACTAAGGAGTCTGAACTTTGATTTTTAACTTTGTACTTTGAAAGAGTTTTCGAGTTACTGTGAGTTACAGTATTCCTGTAGACCCTTCACCCAGCTTCTTCTCACGGTCCATCTTACACCCATAGCGTGTTTTTATCAAACCGAAGAAATTAACATCGACAGAATCGACAGAATACCGC
This sequence comes from Ailuropoda melanoleuca, assembly GCF_002007445.2. NCBI lineage: Eukaryota > Metazoa > Chordata > Mammalia > Carnivora > Ursidae > Ailuropoda > Ailuropoda melanoleuca. The sequence continues at coordinate 1,776,900 of NC_048234.1, forward strand.
TAGCTGAACTCTACAGAGTTTATTTGGATCCTCCCGTTTTTCCACTCCTTTTTCTGCCCCAGGGTCCAATCCAGGAGACATCATAGTTAGATGTCACGTGTCCGTTCTCCCTTCCAGTCTGTCTGTTTCTTGGTCTTTTCTTGCCTTCCGTGCCCCCAGGTTTTGCAGACCGTCCCACGGTATGGATTTGTCTGATGTTCTCTCACAGTCAGACCGAGGTTATGGATTTTTGGGAAGAGTATGAAGGTGATCTGCCTTTCTCATTGCAACATGTCAGGGAGCACATGATGTCAATGGGACTTACGTTCATCAACCTTCATCACTTCATTAAGGTGGCGTCTGCTAAGTTTCTCCACCACTCTTCCCTTTCTATACTTCCTGAGTCACTGAACCCAGCCCACACTCAGGGGATTTTAAGAGTGGAGGAAAGTCGCCGGAGGGATGGAAGCAGGGAAGTAATGCTGTAGAAGGAATTCTCTGCCTGACACCCTGAGTGGGCAGTGACAGTGGACATGAACTGGATTCGAGTGATGTTTGCAGTGTGACTCAGCACGAGCTCGTTCTTCATGGCATGTGAGGAAGGAGAGAAGGTGGAGACAAGACAAGGATGGCCCACGGCTGGGTGGCTGGGGCCCTTTCGCTCCCCTAAACCAAGGTCCGTGTGCCCCTGGGAGCTCGTGCGCGTCCCCTACCTGCTAGTGAGAAGCCCCTCTCTGGTTCTGGATCTCGTCTTGCCTGGGGGCAGGTCCCTGAGGGTTACTGGGGCCTACAGTGACTTACACACACACATCGGGGGTTTGGTATCACCAAGGAGGGTGGGAGTCGGAGCTGCGGGGAAGACAGGACAGCCGTCGTGGAGGGGCTGCAAGAAGCTAGAGGAAAGTGAGTCAGCCCGAAATCCTTTTCTCCCCTCCACATTTAATGACCCGGTTATGGGTGTGTAACCAGAGCGTCCGTGACTCAGTGGTTTCAAACAAGTACTTTAATTTACCTCTGCGAGCTCAGCCAACCGGCCTCCCCGGGCCGAGCGCGTTTTGGTTCTCCCTCCGGGGGCGCGCTGGGGGAGGGCTGGGCGGCCACACCTGAGCCCTCACCTGCGCCGGCGGACCCCCCGCCGGGGTTTCTTCTCCCCTCGGCGCCTGCGGGCGGGGGCGGGCGGCGCGGCGGGGGGCCGTGGGGATGGGCCAGCGGGCGGGGTCCCCGGAGCTGGATCCAGCTCGCGGCGTGTGCGCGGGGTCGAGGCCCACAGGGGCGAGGGTAGCGGGGGCGTGGGGGTCCCCGGAGGGCGGAGGACCCTGCGGGGGTCGCGGGCCCTTACCAGGGCATGCAGTTGTCGGCGGCTCGCAGGCGAAAGGGGGAGCGGAAGGGGTTGGGCCGCGGGGGGCTGGTGCCCCCTCCCGTGGCCACAGCCATGGTCTGGTCGTCCATCACACAGCCGTACTCGCTGCTCTCGGTGAAGAAGGCCGGGACTCGGAAGGACTGCGGTGGGCGCGGACCTCTGACTCTCGGAGCAGCGCCTCCGCCCAGCCCCTCCCCAGGCGCCAGGGGCTCAGACGGGGGTGGAAACCGGGGACCCAGACAGACCGGGAGGGGGAGAGGCACAAGGCAGGCACACAGACAGACAGACAGGGTCAGGAGGGCCCTGGGCGCGCCCCGGGTCTGGGGTAGAGGGTGGGAAGAAGAGGCTTTCCGAGGAGGTGGAGGGTGGGGGTGTGGCAGGAGGGGAGAGCAGGTCCCTTTTGGCCCATTCCCCACCTGTAGTCGGGGCAGCGAGCTCAGCCAAGTGTCCTTGAGACCGAAGCCGGAGTTAAATCCTGCAGACCGAGGGAGAGTGGGCAGGAGCTGTCGCCCACGGCCTTCTCCCAGGTCCCCACAATCCTACCCCAGGCTCTTACCGATAACCAGGTCAGGTTTGGGCCCCTGCAGCAGGTGGTAGGGCCGTGCAGACACCTTGATCTGCAGGTCCCTGCGGCCCCCCTTCTCCTTAGTGCCTGAGCTGAGCCGCGCGGATACCCCGGAACCAGGACGGACAGACACTTCTGGTCCATCCTGGGGAGGCAGGAGCGGAGTGGAGAAACCACTGGAAGTTAGGGCACTGGGAAGCACGTTAGGCAAGGGGAGAGCAGGAGGTAGGAGGGCAGCCCCCCCCCAGCCCTCACCCTCTGCAGGGTAAAATGCTGCTGGTCACTGTCGGGGGGCAGGCCGTCACCCACAAACTGCAGCTCCAGGGCCACGTGGGGGAGCAAGACCAAGAGCTCCTGAAGGACGGAGAGGACAGATCAGGGTCCCACCCCACAGCCAGCTCCACACCCAAATGCCCAACCTCTGGTCCTGGAGGGACTTACCCAAAACACCATGACAAGGTCAAACTCCTTCCCGGCTTCCACCACGTGGATTTTCAGTGACTGCTTGTTCTGGATGTTGAGCTCAGGGACTGGGTAAGAAGCTAGCCGCTTAAGAACATGGTCTCCCTTCCTCTTGTCCCCCTCCAGCTCCCTGCCCCCCTTGGCCCTGAGGCTCTGCTCTCCTTACAAGACTGGGGCACCAGGTGGGTGATGACATAATACACAGTCAACGGGTAGGTGAGAAGCACGGCCATAGGGGAGTCCAAGCTGAGGCCCCTCCACGTGTAGTAATCCTGCCATGAGCCTGGGGAGAGCAGGTTACTGGGGTCCCTGGCCCCGGCCTGGACCCCAGCCCCTTCCGGTCTAATAGCCCCCTTCTTCTCAGCCATTCAGACTGCTGGCCCTCCAGTCCCTGTCCCTACCTCTAGCTCCCTCGGGGACCCTCCAGCTCACCAAAGAGGGCCCTGGGTGGATCTAGGGGCACAGGAGGCATCACGGCGGGCCCATCCCCCTGGAGAAGCTGGTAGGGATCTCCTGAAAGGATGGAAGGAAGAAGAGGATCCTGGGGTCAGGGAGTCCCCCACCCCGTGCATCCCCCTCTTGCTTCCAAAGGAGCTGTATTCCCTAGAGCTGCAGCAAGAGAAATGGGAGATTGCCTGTGGATGGGGCTTCTGGATGGGGTGGGCAGGGGTGAGCACCTTGAGGATTTGGGAAAGGCCTGAAGTGGCCGTGGTGGTTGGTGGTGGCGATGGAGTTGGGTGTGTATTTGAAGGCATTGTCTAGGACCCGGACAACTGTTTTCTCCCCCATCCTTCCCTCTAGGCTGAGGGGCCCATGCCTGAGGAGAGGCCCCACGAACCACTGAGAAGAAGGTTGAGGGCTGGCATGCTGCCTCTGGGGTGCCTGTGGGTGCCAGGGCCTGGAATCAGCATGCTGAGCTGGGTCCAGTAGCCACGAGTGAGGCCCCGTGAGGCCAGAAAGGCCTCCTTGTTGAAGGTTTCACTGGTCACCTCTGGAGAGGGAGGAGGGGAGGGTTTCAGGGCCTGGTGTCTAGGACCCCAGACTGTAGCTCTTCTCAGTTTCTGTCAAGGCCCCTGGGTCTGAATCTGGTTCTAGTCCTAGAGAGAACGACCGTTTCCGACTGTTTACAGCATAGCAGGCACCGAGCTCACAGAATCCTTGTCACAGTTCCCTGGGTTTTAGCGTTTGTTAATATACTCATTTTACAGATGAGGAAACTGAGGCTCTAAATATTCACGTGATTTGTTTATGGTCTCCAGTTACTGGCGGCCCTAGGCAGCAAGTGCCTGCACCCTGTTCCCGAATCCCCGGCGCTCTCTCAGGGACGCAGGGTCACACTCCTCCGCTCCAGTGCCTGTCTCAGCCCCAGGGCTCTAGCCCCCAGCCCTGAATCCCCAGCGTCCGGGCCTTACTGCTCAAACGCTTCCCCTTCCTACCCAGGCGCCCAGGCCCAGTCCCAAACCCGTGTCTGAGGGGTGATGCCCCGTCTCCTTGGGGTACCTGCAGCATAGGTAAAAGGCAGAGTCGCCAGCTCCCTGGCCCGCTCCATGAAGCCTGCAAGCCTTGGGCACCAAAACCGGTGGCTCACGTCATCTGGGCATCGCCGCCAGTCGGCCCGGAGACAAGTCTCTCCACAGTACAAGACGGCGCTGCACTGGGGGCTGGGGTCACAGGGGGTGGCGGGCACCCGGCGTTCATCCCTCTAGCTCCTTGGTCTGCTGTTTGCCCTACTGCTGCCCATGTATCGTTTTCTGTATACTCTGCCCCTAACACCTTGCTTTTTCCCTCCTTTGATTCCCCGGACCCTCGCTCTGTCTGCTGGGCCCCCCCACTGCTTGCCTGAGTGTTGGGGGTCTCCCTCCCTCTCCCTCCATCTTCCAGGCCACTCACCAAGGTGTCAGCTTCACCTCAAAGCTATGCCTGTGACAGACGTGGCAGGTTCGAGCCCGGAGGGAGGCAAACGTGAAGCCCGGCCGGGGACCCCATGTCCGCATCGGGGTCTTGGCTAACTTCACTCCCAGCCTCGGGACCAGACTCTCCAAATCTCTGAATGGGGGTGGAGACTGTCAGGCTGGAGGGCTCAGGAGTCCAGATCCCTAGGCCTCCCCCAACCTCAGATACCAGATTTCTTTACCGATGCAGCTGGGCGTCTCCCACGGTGAGCTGTCGGGGCTTTCGAGGGTCTCCGGAGCCCATCGGGCAGGCCATGCTATGGCAGAGGAGTGCATAAGCCCGAGGAGCCAGGTTCTCAGTCCCTGAGCCCTTGCCGGCACTCTCCTGGGTTCCATCCATTAGCAGGTCTATGCCCAAGATGGTGCCATGTTCATCGGTCACCAGTAAGAGGCAGGAAAGGTGCAGGGGGGCAGCCTCTGGGGAAGAAGGGAAAAGTCAGGGGCGGGGAGCAGCAAAGATGGTCAGGGTCCGGGGTATGAACAGCATGCCTACAGGGGCTACGCGGGTCAACTAAGTGAACAGAGGGGACCAGGTAGAGAGGGTATGCCTCGTGGGAAGGGGCCACGTGCTGCACGATGCCGGGCGGGGGGGGGGCGGTCTGCGGCCATGCAGAGTATGGGCCTGCTGTTGGAACTTCCCAGTGGGTCAGTGAAAACACCTTTTCGGGCCAGATTGGCCTGCAGGCCACCCGATGGTGACTCCTGGCTTGGCTGCCTGGTAGAGGAGGTCTTCCAAAGGGCAGAATGCCCAGACCGGGGTTCTTACCGCTTCTCCGTCCCTTCCTCCTCTCGGGGCCCGGTTCGTCCTCCGCCTTGTCCTCTCGGCAGCCACCCTCACCGCCTCCTGCCTCCTGCTCGGCCTCCTCTGTCTCCCCTGGAGGGTTTGCTTCCTGGGGGGACTCCCTGCTGGTGGGGGTTGGCTCGCCGTTGTCCTCTGGGTCTACCTTCTCCACACTGGCACTCTCCTCCTCTCCATTCTCTTCCTGCTCCTCCTCCATTTCCTCCCCTTCCTCCAGGCTGACGAAGCTGACGTAGGGGCTTAGGTCTCGCAGGTGGAGTGGGGGCTCATCTCCCAGGAACCGGGCAGCCCCCAGGCCTGGTCCAGGCCCTGGCTCTGCCCCTTGCCCCAGGCTGATACCCACGCTTCGGTTGGGCAAGACATGGAGCACCCAAAGGGCAGGGTCCTGGGGCAGCCTTCTGATCTGAGCCTCCAGCTGGCGCCAGCGGCCCTCCGGGCTGGCCCCCGCAGCCCCACGCTCCGCGGCGAACTTTCGGAACCAGCCAAACAGGAGGGCAGCGAAATCGAGGAACTCATCTCGGTATCCAGACACAAACTCCATGTCTTCAGGGGCACAGGGTCTGGGCCCAGACTGAGCAGAGGAAGGGATGTATGGTGAGGGAGAGGATAGGGATGGGTTTGGGCCGGGCTCACAACGTGGGGTGGGTGAGTTTGAGGGTCACTTACGGTGGGACCTCTGGACGAGTGTTAGCAGCTCAGACAAATTTTCAGGGCTAAGGATGGGAGTTCGGGGTGAGAACGGGGGTGGGGGGGCTAGGCTTGGAAGCGGGTGAGCAGGGTTTAAGATGAGTAGTCAGGAGTGAGATGGTATTTGGGGCTCACAATCTGCGGCTCAACCCTTCAAAAGTAGGGTTTGAATTGTGAATAGATTTGAAGGGACAATCCTACGGGGAAGGGACTGGTGAGGAGGGATTACTGTGGATCCGTCCGTAGGGTGTGGAAGAGCGTCCCGGAGCCCAGCCGCAGCATCCCCTCGGCTTGGATCTGCTCGGCGGGGAGCCCCCGCGGACCCAGCCCCTCCCGGCCGCTCCACCACTCCGGTACCTGCAGCCGCCACCACTTTTCGAAGGTAAATACCTCGGGGCTGGGGGGCGGCCGTGACGTCAGGGCGGCCGGAGCACGCGGCCCGCGGCCCGCGGCCCGGCCCGCGGCCCGGGTGGCC
>NC_048234.1:1783266-1808175 GCF_002007445.2 Ailuropoda melanoleuca
GGCCGCGCGCGGGCCCCGCAGTACCGACCGCGCTGTCGGTTCGGACGGTGCGAGCGCCGGAGGAGGGCGCCGTCAGCTCGCGCCGCACCCCCTCCACCCCGGCCGGGACTCGGCGCCGACGGCCGCGGCTGCCCGGCATTCCTGCAGGCCCGGGACGAAGCCGCTGGACGTCGCGCCCCGGTCCCGCCTGGCTCCCGAGATGAGCCAATTCCGGGGCGCCTGGTTCCTCACGCTCTTCGTCCTGCTGGCGCTGCTGCCTCCGCCAGGTTCGTCTGGGGCCGGGCTGGCTCACAGGTCCCCGAATCCGCGGACGGGATGGAGGCGGCGGGGGGCAGGAAGCGCCGAGGGTCGCGGGGTTACGTTGAGTAAGTGGCGAGCCGGGCTCCCCAGGCAGCCCGGGCAGGGGACAGGCTGGGGGACACCCGGGTCCGGGCCGTGGTAAGGACGTGTTTGGGGTGTGATGCGAGCGTTGGGCGCGGGGGTCAGATCCGGGATCTAGGGAAGAGGCGCAGTAACAGCGGGGGGAGTCCCCGTGCTGACCACCTGTGCCCCCCCAGGCCATGGCAACGAGGGCAGCGTCATCGGCAGTTGTTACTGCCACACGGCGATTCGTTCGGGCTCCCCTACAACGGCGGAGTTCATGGCACATCTCCGAAAACACCTGAGAGCCTACGATCGCTGTAATTCCTACATCAGGTAATCTCACCGAGCGCTGGGAGAGCGCGCCTCTGGGGGCCTCCAGGACCCTCGCTGCTCCAACTGGAACTCCTGGGGGGGACTTAGCCCCCTCCCAGGATTCCATTCTCCGTGCCTTACTTTCCCTCTCCCACCAACCTGGGAATTTCCCAGTCTGGGCAGAAAGGGCTCACTGGCAGTTGGCAGTGACTTCACATCTTTGGAATGAGGAAAGAGCGAGCTGAGACCACGGTCTTCTTCCCTAGGTTCCAGCTACACTCCCGGAGTGTGTGTGGGGGCAGCAAAGATTCCTGGGTTCAACAGTTGATGAGCTGCTTTGATCGCATAGGTACGGGCTTCTCCCCTCCTCCCTGGGGTCTGTTTCCAGTGCAGCGGTCTCCCCCTTACAATCGTCTTCGCCTTGGCTGCCTCCCCATGACACCTCGAGTTCGTCTTGTGCCTGCTGCCAGCCAAAGCCCCCTTAAGCCCCCGTTCACCCAGTCACTCGCCATCACTGTCGTGATTTTTGCCAGTTCTTCCTGTGCTCTAATTTACTATTTTTCTGGAAACCAAGGCACTACTTTTGTTTTCCAGTATTTTACCATGGAAATGTAAAGACTTACAGAAAAGTTGAAATAATTGTTCAGTGAACATCATAGGCCCACTACCCAGGTTCCACATTATTTGGCTTTTATATGTTTGTATTTTCTGTCTTTTCTGTGGTAGGTACAAAATACAGCAAATGTAATTTATATTTTACTAAATCAAGTTTTACAGCCCGTTAACTATATTTGCTTTAGAGCACGCCCATCTGTCTATCCTACCTGTCATCAATCCACCTGATTGTTTTTAAAAGATTTTGAGGGGCGCCTGGGTGGCTCAGTCGTTAAGCATCTGCCTTCGGCTCAGGGCGTGATCCCAGCGTTCTGGGATCGAGCCCCGCACTGGGCTCCTCCGTTGGGAGCCTGCTTCTTCCTCTCTCCCTCCCCCTGCTTGTGTTCCCTTTCTTGCTGGCTGTCTCTCTGTCAAATAAATAACTAAAATCTTTAAAAAAAATAAATAAATAAAATAAAAGATATTGAGAGAAGAAAGAGCGGATGAGCAGGGGGGAGGGGCAGAGGGAGGAGCAGAGTCCCTGCTGAGCAGCTTAGGGGCTCGGTCCCAGGATCCTGGAATCAGGACCTGAGCTGAAGGCAGTCGCTTCACCCCCTGAGCCACCCAGGCGCCCCACGTTATTGTTTCATGCATTTCCAAGTTAGCTGCAGGCAGGACCGGACATTTCAGCATGTGCACTACTGAGTTCAATACTTTATTGTTGCTGTTTCTCTTTTGAGGTAAAACTTACATAAAGTAAGACGAACAAATTCTTATGCGTACATACGCCACTTCTGACAAGCGCAACCAGCAGCCCGTCCTAAGCAATAATACCTCTGAAGTCACAGCAGTGATGTGCCGGCTGGTTTTTCTCCTAAAATAAATACCCAGAACGTTCTGACGTGTCGCAGTGGAAGTTGTCTTGTGTGGCTCCCGGGGCGCGCAGACTGCTCTGTGGGCTGGAGACCTACACGAGGGCTCTCACTTAAGCCTCCTAGTGCCTGGGGCCCTTGGTAGGAAAATTCTCCCTGCAGCTGCTCTACAGCTGGAAGAAAGGTGTCCCAGGGAGGTCAAGAGACAGGGGCCAAGGTCACGCAGTGACTCTGGCAGAGCCAGGGCTCCCACAGAGGTCTCCCTGTTTGGAAAGCATGCCCTTCCCAGTGCTTCCCTGTTGTGGTCTGCTCACTTCCTTCTCCACCCCCCTCTCCGCTCCGCCTTCCTCTCCAGGCCTTCAGCTGTTACCTTGACGTTCAGCTTGATCCACTAGCTCCCCTCTGCTCAAACTGGTTCTTCACCCGGTCCCCTCATCTCACAGCCCTGATTCCTTACTTCTTGTCTCTCCAGAATGTGGATACGCTAAGTCTGGGAGTGCGGCCCCTGGGAAGCATTTACCTCCTCCCAGCACCCAGGTTCCTGACCCCACACAGAGGGCACCTTTAGACATGGGCTCCCCTGCTCAGACGTACCTGCCACCTGCCTCGCAGTCTACCGTGCAGCCCACGCTTCCAGCAGGAGCTCCGTCCTTGGACAAAAAGCTCACCCACGCCAATGAAATCGCTGCATCCACTGAGGGCCATGGTCTGGGGGCTGGGCCTGAGGCTGGGGAGAGGCAGAAGCAGCTGGAAGAAAAAGTGGGGCCTTCAGCTGGGACCTCAGCCATGGTGCCAGTGCTGTCCCTCCTGACCATCATCTTCGTTCTCACCATCGTCCTCCTGTACGTGCTGTGCAAGAGGAGGCGGGAGCAGGCACTGCAGCACTCTCCGGGTAAGCTGGACCTCTGGGCCCCTCTCCCAGGGACTCGGAGACTCCTTGGCAGGGATCCTGCCCCCAGTAGCTCCTATGCGGCTGGAAGCCTGCCCCAGACAAATATGAAGGCTGTCTGCACCGTGGACCATAGGCCATGAGAGGACTCAGCTAGAGACATTAATAGAATAGGGAGCGAGGGAGGGAAGCCATCACAGGCCCAGGGACCCGTACTTGACCTTCAAAGCCAGGCAGGGCTTGGAGCAACATAAGCTAGGGGCAGGCTAGGGGGAGATGAACCTGTGGAGGAAGGTGGGGGCCATTCACTTAATTCATAAATCTTTTCTGAGCACTTACTCTGTGCTAGGTTGTACGGTTGATGTTTTGGGGTCTAATTCCCCAGCTCAAGCTATTCCCCCCTTTCCTTAATGTTAGAGCTGGTATCTTAATTTCCTTATCTTTTCCAGATCTGCAGCTTCATTACACACCCATGGCATCGGACTCCAACGCCTGAGCTAACAGTGGAAACCCGTGAGGGTGGACGCCGTGATTTATTCAGCCCCCTATGCCTTTAATTAATGCAGTAGGATAATCCCTGGCACAGAATAGGCACTCCATTGCTATCTGATGTTCAATATACAAATACCCAGCCACTGCCCTCTTGTAGACTCGTCCCGAGTTTTTTCCTGTGCTATAATGTAAAATCTTTCACTGTAACACCTTAAACAAATTATGTGTTTAATTACTAAAGATTATTTTTATAATTATTGACTCTTCTTTCTGCAGACATTGGCCTCATGCCCTTGCCCCCTTACCATGGTTCCTGGCTTCAGCTCCTCCACTCAGGGTCCCACCGCCCCCTTGTCCCAGTCTGTCTTCACACACCAGCTGTTCCTCCCCCGAACCCCCACTGCAGGCCTGCCCCCGCCTCCATGCAGTTTGGTTTTATTTCCTCAATCCGCGTATCACCCACACATGTTCCACTGAGAGTCTGAGGTCCTTGCTTTCATTGCTGTTGTTTTTATTATTAAAACCCCTAGTTGTTCTTTTGTCTCTTTCAATGAAGAAGAATGTGTCTTCACTGGTCCAGTCTGCAGAAGCCTGGGGTAGGGACACGGAGTGTTTGAGGAAACGCACTGGGTGTCTCACTCTGTCTGAGCTTGTCAGCACTTTTGTGTCGTGCACCTGCGGAAACACCCTGCTTGAGGAGCCAGGGCATCGAGGGCCTGCTTGGTCTTGAGTGGCTCCATCCCCAGCTTCTGCCCCTTTGTCCGCATATACTCTGCCCAGCAGGGCCTGTAGGTGGCAGCCCCGACTTCCCACCCTACAGGTCTCCAGGTTCTGTCCCCAGTGCTGGGGTGTCTTCCTCCAAGTTCTTGCTCTACCTGGTTGGCCTAGTTTTCCAGCATCTGCTCACAGGTTCGGGCCACATCGCTGAGCTTGAGGCGAGTGTAGTCCACTCGCTTCAGGGCCATCTGACAGTCCTTCCTCGAAGAGTAGCTGGAGCCCTCATGGGGCTGCCCTGTGGCCACCTGCAGGACATTCAGATGCATCACTGATGCACCCCTTCCCCTACCCAGCTCCCCAACCCAGCGAGCATCAGGTCTCTGGTCTCATTTCTTCCCCGACTGTGAAGCCGTCCCGGCACACGGGAGGTGGCTGGGTGACCCAGGGCAAATCACTGAACTTGTTAACCTCATCTGTAAAGTGTGGGTAACCGTAACTACTTGCTAGAGTTGGTGAAGGATTAGATAAAGCAGTGTCTGGCACGTTGTAAAACTTAATGAAGGCTGTTTGCTGTTGTAAAGACCTGAGAACCCTCTCAACCCTGTCCCTTTTCTCAGGACGTTGCCACTTCAGGCCCCTGAGGTGCACAGCCTTGTGGCTTTGGCACTGCTCGCGAGTCCTTTCCCAGGACTTCCCCGTCCAGCAGCTCAAGGGATGCGGGCCAGTGAAGCCGGCAAGGGCCGCCTGTAATATTTTCCCTCCGGAGGGGGAAGCCGACCCTGGAAGGGAGGGGTTCTGCCAAGGTCACCCGGCTCGCTGGTGGGCGGTGCTGGCGTGGGTGGCCAGGTCCCAGCCCGCTCCAAAGGCCAAAGCTCCGCCCCCGGGGATCCCCGCAGGCCAAGGCAAAGGCGGAGAGCGGGGTGCGGGCGCAGCGCCTCCCACCGCGCACACCTGGGTGAGGTAGCGGATCTGGGCCGACAGCTCGGCCTCAACGTGCTGCACCGACGCCGTGAAGGCCGCCGCCTGCCGGTCCAGGAGCCGCTCGTTGGTTTTTTCCTTGGACAGTTCCAGGATGACGGTGCCTGCGGGGGGCGAAGAGAGGGCCAGGGCTGGCCGGAGAGGGCCGCGGCTGCCCCACGCGAGAGCCCGTCCCCCCGCGGGCACCGGGGGTCCCTCCCCTCCCCGCTGCGAGCGCAGGTGCCGGCCGTCGTGTCCCGAACCTGCATTCTGGAGAATGGCGCCGATTTCCCGTTCGATGTCCTCCAGGGCGCGGAGCCTCTCGTTCGCCAGGCTGTAGGTAGCCATCGCCACTCTGGGACGCCCCCCTCCACGGGCTTCTTCTCCCGCGGCGAAGCCCAACACTCGAGCCCGGAAGCGGCTGTCGGTTTGCGCCTGCGCAAGACGCGCTCGGGGGCTGCGACTACAATTCCCAGGATGCCCGGCGCCGCCTGGCCTGGTGAACTACAACTCCCAGGGTGCCGTGCGCATGCCCTGGTCTGCGCCGCCGCCGCCACCTCGCGACCACCTGTGGTAAGAGGCGGTGGTGAAGCATTGATTCACTAGTCCGAGGTCGTTCAGACCTGTCCGCCTTCGCGACGCTCCTGGGGTCTGGATTTGATGTGTTCTACGAGAAGTGCCTGCGCGGCTGCTGGTGCTGGGTGATGATGGTGGGAGCTCTGGGGTGCTCTGCCTGCCCGCCCCTCTCCGCCGTCCGTCGGGCCTGGGGGATAGGCTGACTCGGTGAGTGTTCCATTGTTCCTCCCGGGCGGGAGCCCCGCTGACACCCAGGCTTCGCAACATGTCCCGGGAGCTGACTCCTTTCAGCCTTCCCCCCTTCCCTTTCTGGTTGCCGTTTACGCGGCGGGGTCTGGGGATGCGGAGTGAATGGGATGGGCTGTCGTGACAGCGAGGTCGACGTTTGCTCCGAGGCGTGCGCAGGGTGCACCTGCAGGAGCCCGGAGAGAGGAAGTCTGGGGCGCAGCGCTGCTGGAGCCGAATCTTGCGGGTTAACCAGGTGGACGAGAGCCTGCAGTGGAAAAGGGGAGCAGCGCAGGCAAGTGCATGAGGCCGGGGAGGGAGTACAGCCAGGGATTCAAGTTTGAGCCGAGCGAGTGACCGGTGGCGGCGGCGGGGCTGGAGTGGGAGCCAGATCAGGAAAAGGCTTACAAGCTAAGTAATTTGGACCTTGTTCTGAAAGCCCTTGGGAGCCCTTGAAGGATCTTCACGATGTGTGTTATGGCCGGGTTTGCCTTTTTTGGAAAGGTCAATCCGGACAGCTTCTGGAAGGTGGGGAATGAAGGTGGTTGGCACAAGGTTAGCAAAGGAATGGAGACTTTCAGTTCAGCTTGAGGGACCTAGCATTAAATTTCACTCCTTTTAAAAATTCTAATAAAAGAACAAGTGGATTTTATTTAGGGGTCAGAGAGAGAGAGAGAGAGAGAGGAATTAATAGCAAAACTTTAGATAGAAGCTGGAAGACAGAAGGGTAAGTGGTGACTGATTTAGTAGTGAAGTGGTAATGAAGGCAGCAGCGGAGAAAGCTTAAAAGCAACTTGTTTTACTCTTAAATTATGTGCACCATGTACAATGGGGTGTGGTTGATACCAAAATGAAGGGGATTATTTTAAGTAGTTAGACCCCCCCACCCCACCCCCAGATCTTCTCCTTTAATGCACACATCTGTGCGACCACTCAACCCCAACTCATCGGACTACTGGAGGTCTCTTTGTTGAAGATGGAAAACAAAGGGTCTTTGCCATGGAAACCCCTCCCCCCCCCACCCTGGGCACAGTTGTATTGAAAACACAGATTAGGGGGCGCCTGGGTGGCACAGCGGTTAAGCATCTGCCTTGGCTCAGGGCATGATCCCGGCGTTATGGGATCGGGCCCCACATCAGGCTCCTCCGCTATGAGCCTGCTTCTTCCTCTCCCACTCCCCCTGCTCGTGTTCCCTCTCTTGCTGGCTGTCTCTATCTCTGTCAAATAAATAAATAAAATCTTAAAAAAAAAGAAAAGAAAAGAAAACACAGATTAGGGGTGCCTGACTGCCTCAGTCGGAAGGGTAGTGAGTTTGAGTCTCAGTCGGAAGGGTAGTGAGTTTGAGCCCCAATAATTTGTATTGAAAACACAGATTACGGGTGCCTGACTGCCTCAGTTGGAAGGATAGTGAGTTGTGTAGAGATTACTTAAATGAATAAATAAATTTAAAAAAAAACTTTAAAAGAAAGAACTAAAAGAAGACGGATTCAATGAAAGTTTATTTCCTGAGTTGTTCCAATCTGGAATTCTTACTCCAGCTGTGCTAAGATGAGGGCTAAAAATGCAACGATTCAACAACATAGAACTAAGCTTTTCTCCCCCATAGAACAGCCCAGCGTGGGTAGTTCAGCACGCTCCACGGGTCAGCCGGAGATCAAGGCCAGCGGAGCAGCGCTGCCATCCTGTAGGGCCTTGTACTCCAACATGTGGTCTGCAGGCCGGTAGCCCTGGCATTCCCCGGAAGCTGCTAGACTTGCAGGATCCCGCGCACATCTTCCGAATCAGTATCTGCTTTTGAAGAACCTCAGGTGGTCTGAATGCACAGTAACGTCTGAGGGACACGGCTCCGGGGCAGTGCCGGGTGCCCTGTTGGGACTGGCTCACTGCCATCCCTGGGCCGTAGTTGGCAGCGAGAGGGGAGAGGAAACGTGGAGGAGGCACATCTGGCCCGGAGGTCTGCCTAGGAAGTGGCCCAAGTAAGCCCTACTCACATTCCACCGAATACCAGTCACATGGTCTCACCCAGCTCCGGGGTGCTGGGAGAGCCAGTCCTTACCTCGGTGGCCAGCTCCTGCCCTCGCACCACGGAAGAAGAGATTTTAGGGGAGACGTGGGCTCTCACAACAGCGAGAACGAAGACGGAATAAAGACATTTTGGTATGTCCAGGGGTTGCAAATTTTATACCGAGTTCCCTTTCTCAGGAGGTTCTTAGAAGTAGACCCCCAAAAGGAAACTGTGGGATCCAGAAAGTGAGGGAGGCCTTGGGCACTGCAGAGAGGGCGAGAACACGGGGTGAAGGGGGATGCAGGGTGACAGGCACGAAGACCATCGAGATCACACTGGAGCAGATCTAGAACGCTTCTGGATTTCTTCACGGAGATGGAGGCCAGGAACATCTGTTGCATAGTGAACGGATCGAAAGGATACGTAGACTTTCCAAGGAGAGTATAGGGCAGAGTTAGGGATGGACTCAGAGAATAAACAGATTCTTAAAATGACGGTGATTCAGGGAGACAGCCTGGCGCTAGAAGAGAAAGGTCATTGATGTACCGTGTGACAACGCTGGTACGTGTAGGCATGGAGTGTAAATATTCAATATTGAGCTGACCTCCATGGTTACCGTTCTCTTGGGAGTATGGGATGCCGGGGGCAGGAGGGAAAGTATTCCACTGTGGGGGAGAGGGGCTGAAGGGAGCTCAGCCTTCTCCTCGCGTGGTGGGGACTCCAGGGATGCTTCAGACACAAATCAGGAAGTGGCACAGTGAGTCCCTTGTTTGGGGGTATGAATCAGCAGCAGAAGGGACACCTGGAGGAGGTGAACGTGGCTGCCTCTCAGGAGAAGGGACTTGGAGAGGGATGGGGTACAGGCCTTGTGATTGTCCGACTCCTTACACTATGTGCATGTATGACTTTGAAAATAACAACAAGTGGAAGTGACATGGTAGAGAGGAAATGAGTAGAGATTTTCTTCCTGTGGAAGAGACTTAAGTGTGAGGAGTGTCTTGTCTTTGGTTTCCTTCCTTCCTTGAGTAGAAGAGACTTGCGTGGGTTTATGCCTCATGGAGGAAGAACCAGTAGAGAGAGGCAGAGGTCGAAGGGGGGGGTGGGCTGAATCAGGGTCTCAGAGGAGGTGGGAGGGGAGAGATCTGAGCGCAGGTGGAGGGATGAGCTTTGAGGAGGAGGCGGCTTGACCTTCGTGGTACAGAGAATTGGGGTCCATGTCGGTGTTTGGGGGTAGAAGGTGGAGGTTGAAGTCATTTGTCCCTCGAAGCCGGATCTCTGTGAAAAGGAGACGTCACTGCGGGCGGGAGGAAGGTTTACACGGCGGTGAGGGAGGTGGCCAGGAAGATGGAGAGGGACAAAGGCTCGTCCGGAATTGAGGGCCCAGCTGAAGTTAGAGGCCACAGATCGGCAGCGGCCCCGAATGTGTGCCCAGTGCCCAGTGTTGGCACCGAGGATGTGTTAAAAATTACTTGTTGGGTGAATGAATACGTCCACTTGTGCCGTGTGACTTTTCTGTGGCGGTGCTTGCCAGCCCTGTGTCGGGCGGGCGGGCAGGGTGGCGGTGGGACGGAGCCGAGGCTGGGGTCTGAGAGCAGGCGTTTGAAAGGGGGGGCAGTTGAGCTCCTTGCAGGGGGTACGGTGGGCTCCAAGTTCAGTGTGGAAAGAAAAGCGCCAAACTGCCAGGGAACAGAAGGCCTGAGAGCTTGGCAACAAAAACAACCCAGAAGCCATTACGAAAGTGATTATGATTGTCGACCTTAAAATTTAAAAAATGAGTTATTAAAAATATCAGGAGGAAAACGCTTTGCAACCAGACGCGCAGCTGCGCGTTGTGGATGCATGCAGTGCCCCGAACTGCGCAGTTTAAAATGGCTGATTTAAAAAAATTTAAATTTAATTAGAAAAAAGGTTAATTTTATGTTCTGTGAATTTTGCCTCTGTAAAAAAACCAAAACCAAAACCTTTTACCCCCAAAATTGCCCCCCAAGATACAAACCTAGAAACAAATTCAAAAGACAGTGACAAACCGGGAACATATTTGCAAAATATATGACGAAGGGCTAATTTCTTTAGCAAAAAAAAAGAGCCCGCAGAGCCCACTTTAAGAAAACGTACCCCAAGAAATCTGGTTTTATCCTCACTCGTAATCCAACAAATGCAAATTAAAGCTCAGATGATGCCGTATTTCACCTGCTTGATTGGCAGGATCCTCAGGATGCTGGCCGTCTTTGACCCAGCAAGCCTGCTTTTCGGGATTTGTCCTACAGGGGCGCCTGGGGGGCTCCGTCCCTGACGCGTCTGCTGCCCGCTCAGGTCATGATCTCAGGGTCCTGGGATGGAGCGCCGCCGCCTGGGGCTCCCTGCTCTGCGGGGAGTCTGCTTCTCCCTCTGCCTCTCCCCCTACTCACACTCATACTCTCTCTCAAATAAATAAAATCTTAAAAAGAAAAGAATTTGTCCTACAGATGGTTCGTGTGTGCAAAAAAGGCATATGTTCGGGGATAAGGACTGTGCTGGTGTTTGCATTAGCGGACCTCCTTCATGTCCCTCGGCAGGAGACGGGTAAAAAAAAGTGCCATCCAGGGAATGGAAGGTCATGCAGCTCACTGAAAGAATAAGGAAGGTCGGTGTGTCGCTACAGACAGAAACGCACCGTTAAGCATCTGACTCTTGGTTTCCACTCAGGTCATGATCTCACAGTCGTGAGATCGAGCCCCATATCAGGCTCCATGCTCAGCACGGAGTTTGCTTGAGATTCTCTCTCCCTCTCCCTCTCCCTCTGCCCCTCCCCCCTGCTCCCTCTCTCTCAAATAAATAAAACTTAGAAAAACACTCGTACAGGTATGACTGAGTCCCAGCAGGATCTCTGGAAGCATGATCACGGGACTGGTGATACTGGTCGCCGCTGGGAATGAGGAGTGGGAGGCTGGGGTTCAGGGGCGGGGGGGAGCCTTCTTTTCACTGTTTGTTGCATACAGCTTGGATTTTTTTTTTCTTTACACCATGTGCATGTTTTACCTTCTTAAAAACATCAGAAATTTTATAAAAAGCTAAAAAAAAAAGAAAAAGACACCATTTCTCAGATTGTGTGCTAATTCAAGACCCAGGTGCGCGGATTCCTCCGGGAACCTGCTGGATGGGCATCTGGGAAGGCAGAGCCAGGGACGGGCGTGTTTGTCGTGCGCTGTCCCCCTTCCCGGGGCTTCTAATTCACCTGATGACGTGCTGAGCTCCGAGCCCCGTGGGCCGAGAGCTGGGCGGTCGGGGAGTAGGCTCACAGGACTCGGAGTGCTGCTGGCAGTCCCCCTGTGTGGCAAAGACCGGGGTGCGCGGGCTGGGCTGCTGTGGAGGGCCGAGCACGGTCACTGGCGTCTTGGCAGCACTTAAATCCGCGGGTAAACAGCGGTCCAATTAGATGTCAGGCGCCGTAGGCCGCAGGCCTGTAGGAGCTGACCCCCGGCCCCATCTGGAATTACTTGGGCTTGCTGTCTCTGTCCTGTTCCTGCCCTCACATACGGTGCTGCCATCGCCCAGAATGTTCCGACCGGGTCCTCATCTGCCAGTTCTCTGCTCAAAGGCCCCTCCCTCCGGGGAAATCGTCCCCAAACCCCGGCCTAGGTCAGCACTCTCTGACACACGTTCTCCTGGCTCCTGGACTTCTCTGGAGCGCAGATAATGTCATTAGGTCACTAGGGAATGATTTAATGGTGGCTGTGGTCACTGCTGTGTCCCTCCATGATGCCTGGTACAAAATAGGGACTTCGGAGGCGGGCTGTTGATGGAGTGAATGAATGCAGGAGACAAAGGCTGAGTGACAGGAGTGGGAGTGGGGGGGGGAGTGAGCTGTGTCCGTGGAGTGTCGCTCCCACCCGCAGCCCAGCAGCTGGGAGTGCCCGATGAATGTCCGAGAACTCGCAGTGACTTGCCCGCACAGGCGTGACTCCCTGTGGCCCCACGGAATGTCCTGCGACTTCTGTCCGGGGAGGCCTGTGGTGGGGCTCCCACCGAGCCCCAGGGTTGGGCGGCCAGAGCCGAGAGCTCGGCCACAGCAGGTCACCACCCGGTCACGTGTGTCAGCAGCAAGGGGGAAGAGGCCGCCCTGCCCGCTCCCGAGGCTGGCCGGCCACGGGGAAGTGAGCGGCCGGTTCCCCTGTGAGTGCGTCAGCTGACGCTGTGGCTTTACCCAACTGTACCCTTGAGTTTGGACTGAGCAAATCGAGTTTCAGTGTTTACCTTGGAGCACACGACAGCCCAGTGCTTCGGACATTTACTGACAACCTCTGGGCCCGGCGAGGAGGCTGGCTGGGGGCTCAGCCCCCAGGGCAAAGGCCCGCATGGGCACCTGTCTGCCCCTTCAAGCCCGCACAGAAGACACGGACACTCCTGCCTATTAAAAGGTTTATTTTCTTCTTTATGCTCAGAAACAAAGAAGTGGCCTTAACCCCCCAGCCCCAGACGGTCTTTTCTTGAAGGAAAGGGAAGCTGTTGGTGTGAGGCTGAACGTGGGGGTTCCTCTCCCCACTTTCCCTACTGTCTTTCAGCAACCCCCTCCGCAAAATTTAGGTTCGAACACAGCTTGCCACCCACGGGGGGGTTGGGGAGGCGCAGCTGGAGTCCAGAAAGTAATGCCCACGTTCCACAAGAGATGGGTCCAGTGCGTGTCTGGGGGCGACTGGCGAGGGAGGGAGGGAGGGGAGGGGAGGGGAGGGGTTGCCTGGGGAAGCTGCTGAGCGGAGGGAGGGACGGTGGGGAGGCTGGGGCCCTCCCTCCCCCAGCAGCACCCACCCCTCCTCCTAGCAGAACTGGTCCTCATCCTCCTCGTCCTTTATCCCCTTCAGCCGAAGCCGGGCGAAGTCCTCAAACACGATGTCATCGTCCGTGGCGTAGCTTGATGGTGGAGAGGAGGGGTGAGGTGTGGGCTCCAGGCCCTTCTCGGCCCCCTGCTCCCTTCCCAGAGCCAGGGGTGTCAGAGCAGCCACGTGGCTGGATGCATTGGCTAGAAGGCTAAGCCGTCTGGATTTGATGCTTCAGCCCTCCCTCCCCCCGTGGGGGGGGGGAAACGGGGGCGAGGGCAGATTTGAGGGGTGCAGGAAACTCTGCCCACAGAGGTCAAAGGTCAGAAGGTGGGGGAGGAGCGTCTTACTTGGTATCAAACTCAATGAGGTTGGTGTCCACGGGGGCATCTGTGTCAGGAGCAGCTGAGGCGAGGAGGGGGTGGGTGGGGGAGGGTGATGTGGTCGTGGGGCTTGGGGTGCATAAGCACAAACGGCAGCTCCACGGAGACATCCCTGCGGCGGGGGGGGGGGGGGGGGGAGCCAGCATGAAGGGCCAGCACCCCACGCTGGAGGAGAGCCCTGCCCCCCACGCCCCTCCCCGCGCACTCACCCGCCACGAGACACCACGAGCTTCACCTTGACCCTGTAGGACACCAGGATGCCCAGCACCTCCTTGTTGGCGCCCTCCTTCACGCTGCAATGAGGGGGAGGAGCTAGACCACAGCCCGCCCTGGGGCTCCCCGAGGCTCTGGGTGGGACCGCATCCCGGCGGTGGCCTCCAGCAGCCTAGACCGTGCTGTTCTCACGGCCAGGCACCCCTCGCCCAGAACCCGCTTGTGGCTTCTCATCTCTCGCGGTAAAAGCGGACGTCCTTGGGACCTGACAGCCCTGCCCCATCCTGCTCTCCGCCTCCCTGACCACACCTCCTACTCCTCTCATCGTGGCTCCTCTGCCACGCTGGCCCCCGGCCTGCCGTGTGGGCTCGTGCAGCGCGCACCCCGGCCCCGGCTCCGTGAGGCTGTGGCCACCCCCCACCACGGGCATGACGGCCCCACACCTCCTCACATGTCCTCGCAGACTCACTGTGGGTCCCTCCTCGGAACCCACGCCTGGGGCGCCTTCCCCAGCCCCCTCTCCGCAGTGCGCACAGGCTGCCGCCCCCGCTTCATCCCTCCCTTCTCCGCCTTGCTTCTGGACGCGTCACCGGACGTGCTGTGCGTTTCACTGCTGATCTGTCTGTCTGTCCTCCCTCTCTAGACTCTGGTCTGTTCTGGGCCCTGATAACGCCCCGGCCCCTAGGACAGAGCCTGACGCGCGGCTGGCCTGAAGGAGCACGTGAGCCCTGGGCTGCGGGAGCCCCCTGCCCCCCCCCAGCCCACGCTCACATGGTGCTGGAAGCCAGGTTGGTGTCCTCGTGCTTGAGCTTCCCGTCCAGGGCAAGACCCCGCTTCTCCCGGTTGTCGCTGAGCAGTGGGGTGATGGTGTACACTTTGCAGAACGTGGAACTGGGGGACACCTGGTCACTGGGGAGTGGGGCCAGGAGACCGAGACTTGGGGGGGCCGCTCCCACCCCCGGGGGCTTCTCCCCCACCACTAGCCCGGCTCTGTTCGGGCCCATAGGTAACGGGCGGGGGGTGGTTAGAGGTCAACCCACTCGGGAAAATGAGCGGCTCAGAGGCACCTGCATGTGGAGGGAATGCCCTTGTAGGTGGGGATGGTTCCGGACGGTTCCATCCCCACCTCATTCTCCCGGGGCTACTCCTCTGCCCTCAGGGAGGGGGGTGCTGGGCTGTTCTGTTACTCACTCTTGTTCGATCTGAGCCACGGGACACTTGTACTGGGCAGTGCTGAAAAGGCAGATGTCCGCGTACTGTCTCACTGCGGGGTGGGGTGGGGGGTCAAGCAGCCATGCCGGGAGCACAGCCTGCTGCTCCCCCCCAGGGGTGTGTCTCCTTCTGGGGCAGCCTCCCGCACTGGGCTGTGTCCCTGGGCTGAAATCACGCTGGGAGCCACGTGGGCAGCAATTCCCACCCCAGGACCCCCTTCTGTCCCCCACCTCCTACCAGAGACTTTGATCTTCTTGATGGTCTTGGTGGAGTTGTTGGTGACGTGGACGTTGACATTGAGGGGCTCCCCGTGGTAGTACAGCTTTCGAGGGAAGGGGGTCAAGTTAATGCGATCTGCTTGCACCGGTCCCACTATTAGCCCCCCCTCCCCGGCCCCCACGCAGACCGGCGGCTCAGTCTCCCTCTAAACCCAAGCCCACGCCTTCTGAGGCAGCCTTCTTTAAAAACGCTGTCCTGGGGGTGCCTGGGTGGCACAGCGGTTAAGCGTCTGCCTTCGGCTCAGGGCGTGATCCCGGCGTTGTGGGATCGAGCCCCACATCAGGCTCCTCTGCTATGAGCCTGCTTCTTCCTCTCCCACTCCCCCTGCTTGTGTTCCCTCTCTCGCTGGCTGTCTCTATCTCTGTCGAATAAATAAATAAAATCTTAACAAAACAAAACAAAAAAACCCCCACTGTCCTGGCCGGTGGCTTCAGTCCTCCCCCCACAGTCCCTCTGCACCGCAGCACCTGTGTCACCCCTGTGCACCCCACCTCCTTGTCCAGGGAAGCCTCAAGGTGCAGGGACCTGTCGGACATGAGGAAGTGGCGTGTGGTTTCTGCCGAAGGCTGGGGGCCGGGTTTCTCTGGGGCAAACTGCACCTTTCGGATCACCAGGCGTACAGAGTTCCTGGGGGTGGGGGAGGAGGGACGGGAGGGGCCAGTGCTCAGACACGCAGACCCCCACCGCTGCCTTCCGCAGGCCTGGGGCTGGTCACAGCCCCGGGGAGCTCGCTTCCCTCACCTTTTGTGGCTTTTCTCTTCTAGCGATTTGGCACAGAAGGCTCGAATCTCAAAGTCGACTCCACAGGCCTCGGGAGGAGAAAAGGTCACATCTTACACAAGGCCCCTGACACCACCACGTCCTTCCTTCCCTCTCCCCTCGCCTTGGTCAGGGACTCTTGCCCCATTGCAGTCTGGCCTGAGGAGTGTAGGGCCTGGGGTTCGTGCTCGTCCTCCCAAAGACCCAGTCCCTGGCAGAGCGTCAGTCCTGTCTGTGCAAGGTGAGCCCCTGTACTCACCCGGGGGTGTCCGGAGGCACCGTGAGCAGATAAACCGTGTTTCTCCTGGGGACACGCCCCACCCTGGCTTCTCCCTGACAGCACCCCCTCGCTGTGTCCCAGGCTCCTGCTGGAGCCCATTCTGTCCCCTGAACCCTTGGACCCATTCCCGCCGTACCTTCCCTGTGTCCTCGGGGCCTGGCTGCAGGGTGACGGAGCAGGGCAGATTCTGGGGGATCTGTGGGGAGGCAAGGGGAGGCTTCAGTTCTCCCAGAGAGCCCCCAAACCTTTCTCCCCATCCCCACTAAGAGGCTGGAGGAGGAGTCCCAGGGGGTGGGAGAGGAAGAAGGAAGGGGCCCCAAGGAGGAGCCAGAGACAAGGGTGGCCCCGAAGGCGGAGGGGGGTCTAGGTCACCCTCTTCACTGTTGCTTCCAGATTTGCCCGGAACAGGTGCCCCCCTCAGTCCCAGACCCCCGGCCCTGCAGAGGAGGGGGGGCGTCCTCACTGTGAAGAAAAAGGGGTGGGCATGTTGGCCCAGCTTCCTCAGCAGCCGGTCCTGCAGGCGGGTGGGGGGCCGCGGTGGGTTGGGCACGGGGGGGAAGGCCTGGTAGTTGGCGATGAACAGGTCTTTGCGGAAGGACAAGCCCAACACGTCCAGGTCCTCGCGGCCATAGCGGAAGGCGCAGGTGAGGGTTACAAACACTGCGAGGGAGGGCAAGGTGGGGCGGTCAGGAGCCCCCCTGCCCCAGCCCCCCAGTCCCTAGCAGCATCCGACCTGCTTGAACCCGACTTCCCTCTTCCGTCTCGGCCCTCTGTCTCTCCAGGGTCGTGTCAGTGCCAGCCCGCCCCCCTGGGCCACCCTAACCTCCCCTGGGCGTCCCCTGCACTCGGGCCAGTACCTTTGCGGTCCTTCAAGTAGTCAGGGTCCACGAGCACCACGCCATCTGTGAAAGGGACACACGAGCTCACTTCCTGTCAGGGCCTCCCCTCCATCCCTGGGCCCAGGGGGCCCTGGCGCTGCTTTCGGGGCACACTCACCGACAGGGTCCACTTTGTCCAGGTGGTCTACAAAGTCCCGCTTGCCCAAGTACACGGTGAGCTGGGGGTACGGAAGGGGCACAGGGAAGATTGGGCAGACGAGTGCGGGGCGTCAGAGCCCCTCAGAGTGGTCGTCCCACCCCTGGTCTTTCCACGCTGGGGTAGCCCCGGGGTTCCTCCCAGGAGGGTCAGAAGGGGAGAGTAGTGGGGTTTCCCAGATTACCCAGCCCTGAAGCTTTTCTCACCTCTGCCCACAAGTCAGCAAGTGTGTGTGGTGGGGTGGGGTGGGGTGGTGGTGGGGAGTGGGCTTGGGGAGGACACGCCCCAGACAGCCAGTGAGAGAGCAGGGTGTGGTCTCACTGGCTCCCCTCAAGGGACTCTGGGATACACAGGCCATAGCCTGGGGACCCTGGGCTGGCTCCCAAGAGGGGTACCCTAGGGCTTCTGAGTCCTCCCCCTTCATCTGGCCTAGGGACCCAGACCTGTCCCCACCCAGCCCCGTGGCTGGCTCAGGTTGAGCGGCCTTTGCGGCAAGGGGCTTCAGGAGGGAAGGAAGTCGGCTTTTAGCTGTCACAGGAAGTGGGGAGCTAGGGGTTGGGGATCGGCTAGGGGCAGGCTGGGCTTTGCAGGGGCCCAGAGAAGGCTGGGACGAGAAGCAGCATGGGAGACTCACCTTGCAGTTAGGGCTTGACTTCTTGAAGACCCTAACAAAACAGAAAGGGAAACCCACTGCCTCCCTCAGGCTCGGCGGCAGGGACCCCCACACCAGCCCGAGAAGCAGAGCTCCCCCGGGATTCCGCCTGCAGGCTTTGGGGCTTTGCCAGCTCTACCCCTCCCACTTCTTCCCAGAAGGAGGGCAACCACAGGTCTTTAATATTCCCAACACAGCCGTGGTGGCCCCCCCTCCACCCTCGCTAGGTCCCCTCCTCCTGTGGCAATGACCCCTGGTTGCCACAGGAACCACCCAGGCTCTTCCCAGAGCACAAGCCCCAGGGGGACCCAAATCGGCAGGTTGTAGGAGCCTCTGTCTAAGACCTAACCCTCTCTCTCCATCTTCTCTGGTCTCCAGCTCCAAAGACAGCTGGAGTACCCAGAAGGGCAAAGGCCCTGGCTTTTGCCCCTAAAATGGTTTCTACTTCTAGCCACTACATAAGTGTGACCCGACTCCATTAACCTCCAACTGTCCCCATCCCTGATCTCAGCAGCCTCAAAGCCTATTTGTCTTTGAAGGCCAAGCTCAGCTATCACCTCCTTTAGAAAGCAGATCCAGCCCAGACCCCGGTTACTCCATTTTTTGGGGGGGGTTCCTGTCACACTGGCTTCTGTTTTACTGGTGGTGTGACACCATGCACAGGCCGTGAGCTGTGTGTCACCTGCCTCACTAGCTCGACTGTGAACATCGGAGGCCGTGTCCAGTTTGGCACACCCAGCACGATGCCAGCCGTACGATAGAGACAATGATGCTGGCTGACATTTGTCGGGAGAAGGCTCCGTGCTCAGCACTGTGCCAAGGCCTTCGTGTGTGTTATCTCACTTAGTACTCTTAGCGACCCAATGACGGAGGTCCCGAATTCCTAATTTACGGGTGAGGGAACCGAGGCACGGGGGGGGGGGAATGGAAGGATTTAGCCTAAGGCCCCAGAGGGTGTAAATGGTAGGGCAGGCTGGCTCCAGCCATGCTCTTCCTCACTAAGCCGTTACACTCTCCTGTCTCTGCAAACGGCATTAAGTTTGTTGAACTGCAGGGGATCTGCTCCCCGGAGCCGAAACAATCTGAGCCTGGACTCTACCCACTGCTGTGAGCGTAGTAGGTGTCTGGTGGCCCCTCTGCTCTGGCCACTTGCAGGTCTGCCCTTCCTCATCCTGATCCGCTCTGCCTCGGCAGCGATCCCTGGAAAGGGTCCTCAGCTAGTAGAAACTGAAGTCCTGCCAACTGGCCCATCCTTCCTCCAGCACCCTCCCCCCCAGTTTTGCTCTAACTTCCTTGCCACTTCCTCCCAGAACGTCAGACTGTCCAAAGGCCATAAGGCAAAGGGTATGGTGGTCCCCAGGTATCCCCTCCAATAAAGGAGAGGGGATGTTGGCACGGTGGCAGCTAGAATAAGCACCCACCCTGGAGGCGGACAGCTATGGCATCATCCAGCTTCCCCTCCCCTTTGCTTCTAGATTTCCTCTTTGTCCCCGGGCTTCCTCCTATTAGGAAGAAAGCCACTGGACTGCGGTTTTGGGGGAATGGCCCTGGAGCATCTGCAGGGCCACCTGCCCTTGGGAGCCGAGGCCAGGGAGCAGCAGCACTTGTACCCCGAGGCTCGCCAAGGAGGCAGAGTGTGGGGGTGCGCAGAGGTGCCCAGTGAGGGGGCCACCGCCAGCAGATGTTCTCTCCATTTCCTGTGGCCCAGAATTAGATGGGGGTGGTGGGATTGTGCCAAGTCAGCAGTCCCCCTCTGGTCCATCCATCCTCCTCCCTGAACCACATAACGGAAATTGGGGGCCTCCCTTGAGTCAGCGACTTCCCCTTTCTCTGGGGGTGTTTAAGCCCTAATCCAGGACACCAGTCCTCCCTCTGATCATCTCTCTGATACGACTCAACTTGGTGCTCAGAAGCCTGGGTTCTGGTGGGGCTGAGAGGTAATGTTTTGCAGCACAGGTGGTGTCTCAAGACCAGGGCCCCATTCCTGATCCCTTCTGGATTGAGGCATACAGCCCCAATCTTTTCCTCTTTTGCTCCTGCTCCCCAGGGACTCGGGCATTCACCCACTATCCCCTTGGGGGTGTTGGCCCACAACAGGAAGTGGATTTTGCTAGAGACCAAAAAAGAGAACTCGGGGTATCAGTGGAAGGAAGGAGCCTCAATTGCACAGAAAACATCCGGGGAGTGGATGGCGTGCCCAGGGCAGACACTGCCTTCCCTCACCTCTGGGAAGAGGGGTAAGGCCCAGAAGCGGGGAGGGTCGTCACGCACTCTGCTCCCCCAAGATGAAGCTGTTGCTCCTAGCAACCTGGGGGAAGGCAGAAGTTTGGAAGCAGAGCCACCTGGCCCTTGGGACAGCCCGACTGTCTGTGTGGTATTGGACAGGAGGCTCTCCAGCAGCTCGGCACGAGTCTAAGGGGGGATCCCCTCCCAGCATCCACCCTTCCCATACCCGACCCCTCGGGCCGGCCACCTGCTCCTCCTTCCTCCGCCCCTGCATCGCAGCCTGCACCGGAGAACCCAGTCGTCCGGCCCCCACATCCCTGCGAGAACCCAGACGTCGGTTTCCTGATCCCCTTCAGCCCTCGCTTTCTGCAAGGGCCCTGGCATGCGTCCCCCCTATTATCCTCGAGGACCTAGGCGTGCGGCCCCAGATGGCTGCCCCCTAGGGACCCAGGCGTCCAGCCCCCGGGCTCTCTCCCCGGTGTCCTTGTCCGGGGACCGTCCCGGCACCCGCCCCGCGCCGCCGCCCACGTCCCGCCGCGCGGCCCCACCTCTCTTACCTGGTGCCCGGTTTCTCCCCCATGGTGCGCGCGCCCGCCGCCCGCCGCCCGCCCGGTTCGCGGCTCGCTCGCAGCCTCCCAGCCTGCTGCCAGGTCCCTGCTCCTCCCCGCGCCAGTGCGCACGCGCGCCCTCCGCGCCTTCTCCTCTCCCCCGCCCCTCCGGCCCCCCTGCGATCCTGGGGAACCGGGGCCAGATGCGTCAGCCCGGATCGCGCGCGCCGCGGCGCCGCCCGCCCTTTCGGCGCAGACCCGCGCGGCGATTGGCTCCGACCGCGCCCGCCCCTCCGCGGCCCCGCCTCGCCGCTCCCGGGGTCCCCAGTGCCCGCTCCGTCGCGCGCTGTCCCCAGTCCCCGCTCCGCCCGCCCATCTCTCCGCCCCTCCGCACCCCTGTAGGAACCGATTGGGCCCCTCGGAACCGAGGCGCCCGCCTGCCTGGAGGGGAGAGCCCTGTGATTGGCTCCCTGCGTCCGGGACGCCGCGGGGGTCCCCTCCCCTTTGTTTGCCTTCTCAGTGGCAGTGGAGGCGGAGGGAGGCGGTGGGGGCGGAGGAACGCGCTCCGGCACAGTCTGGGAAGAAGGACGAGGGGGTGCACACGTGGGCGAGCGGTTCCAGTTGCGTGAGGCTCGGGTTCAGGGCGCGCCGCTCACCCCAGTGCTCGCAGCCTTCTTTGGCCCGCCCTCCCGCCTCTCTCTCGTGGTGTGTCGGCTCCCTCTGGTGTCTGGCTTTGATCTTCCGCAGGATTACTGTGCCCGGTTTCTCGGACTACCCATCCCTTCCATCTACTCGCATCACAGCGAGCATCCGTCCCTGCATCCGTCCGCCCATCCATGCATCCAACCACCCATCCAGGCGTCACGCCTTTTTCGTGCCACTGTGCTGGGCGATGGGGACACAGACACGAATTCACACGGCCCCTGCCTTCCCAGCACAGTTCAGGAGACACATAAACAGGTATTAGGATCCCAAGAATACTAGAATGGAGGTATGACTCAGAAGGACAAAGCGACTACCGGCGCTTGACTGGGGCAGGGGTGGCGGGGGGGGGGTACGCTGTCCAGAGGAGGAGACACTGGAGGACAATCTTTCTGCAGGGTGGGCAGAAGTTGGGAAAGGGCGTCGCGAAGACAGAGAAAGGCAAGGCACGTCCTCTTCCGAAGTGTTTGTGGGGTTCCACCGCAGGAGAGATGAGGGGGAGGAGGAGGACTGGAACAAGTGTGAGGGATGATGACGTGAAGGAACGAAACCGAGGTCTTCCCAGAGGACACCCAGAGGATACTCGGATCCCACAGTGGCTTTTTTTAAGCAAAAGACTGGCACGATGGGATTTCTCCTTCAGGAGGATGATTCTGGGCATTGTGGAGGGTGGAGAGACCAGGGCAAGGTTATGTGGACTAAGACCAGTCAAGAGGAGAAGAGGGACCAGGTGGAAGAGCCGTGGACTGGAGGGGGTGGTGATGATGGGTGCCTGACAACTCAGGACTTAGGGAGCTAATGCATTTCTCCTGCTTCCACGTCTTTCCCATTTTCCCCATCTTCCACCCAAATGGACTAACTTCACCCTTCTCCCTCCACTTTTCCACACAACAGAAAGTAATATGCACAAGATAGTTTCTGAGATCATCTTTAAGGTCCAAACATAGGAAATAAGACAGAATCAGAGAGAGAGACAAACCATAGGATACTCTTAGCTATAGGGAACAAACCGAGGGTTGCTGGAGGGGGCGGGGTGGCGGGCTGGGGTGACTGGGGGTTGGGCATGAAGGAGGGCCCATGATGGAATGAGCACTGAGTGTTCTATGCAACTGATGAATTACTGAACGCTGCATCTGAAACTAACAACACACTATATGTTAACTAACTGAATTTAAAGAAAATAAGTTATTTTAAAAAGGTTCAAATATAGGCCCTCAGTTCTGTCACCACCTTCTAAGCTCGCCCTTCATCCCTTTCAAGCTTTAGATCATACATTTCTTTTAGACTCGTGAATCATTTTTTGTCAAAGGGTCATGACCAAAAGATAATGAGATCCATATTGCTACATATCTAAAGTGATTTTGGGGGGCACCTGGGTGGCTCAGTCGGCTAAGCATCTGCCTTCAGCTCAGGTCCTGGTCCCAGGGTCTTGGGATCAAGTACCACCTTGGACTCCCTTCTCAGCCGGGAGCCTGCTTCTCCCTCTCCCCCTGCTGCGCCCCCTGCTTAAGTTCTCTTGCTGTCTGTCAGATAAATAAATAAAATATTTAAAAAAGAAAAAAACAGTGATTTTGGGACTGAAAGGTAGTGGTCTGTGTGGCATGAAAGCTACTGTATTAAAAGGTACTAATATAAAGACAATTTTAGAAAGATGTTAAGGCTAGAAAGAATGAAAGAGATGCACCATATGTGGGTGGGAAAACCCATCATTACAAACACATCATTTCTCTGCAGATTGTGTATAAATTTAACACCATATCAAAATAACAATGGGAGGCTGGTCCAAAGGTAGTGAGTTATGTCAAGTGATGGTTCACAGTTACAGATCGAACTCCTGGTTCTACTCCTCATCCCCTCCTCACTACTGCACCTGACTAGTCCTTAAAAATAAATGCATACAATGGGACTTTTTTGGGGGGGAACTTGATTCCAAACAATCAGAAGAATCAACTCACAAGTCTAGCCAGGATAATTCTGAAAAATAACAGTAAAGCAGGCATTTGTCTTACCTGATAATTTTATTATGTTACAATAATTAAAATTGCGTTATTGGTGCAATAATAGAAAACAGCAACGAAAGAGAATCTGGGATCCAGATACGGACCCACACGGTAGCATTTCAAGTCAATGGAGAAAGAATGGCATATTCACTAAATTGGGTTGAGACAGTTGGCTATTCATTCGGGAGAATAAAAGTGATATCACCATCTCACACCTTAAACAAAATAAATTCCAGACGGGTTAAAGATCTAAATGCATGGAATAAAACTGTAAAAGTATTAGGAGAAAAACAGGAAAATACTTTTATAATCTTGGACGTTAGGAAAAGCCTCCTAAGACATCAAACCCCAGGGCTATAAATAATACCAGTTAGCATTTTATCGTATTTACCACGTGCCAAACATTGCTCCAAGTACTTTACATATATCAATTTGTTTAATAAAGCTCTATGCATTAATGTTTTATAATGATCCCCACTTTACAAATGAGGAAGGGGAGGCATAGTTAAGTAACTTGCAGGCTCATACAACCAGCAAGAGGCAAAGCTGGGGGGCACCTGGGTGGCTCACTTGGTTAAGCGTCTGCCTTCAGCTCAGGTCATGATCCCAGAGTCCTGGGATGGACCCCACATAGGACTCCCTGATCAGCAGGGTATGCTTCTTCCTCTGACCGCCCCCCCCCCCCGCCCCCGTGCTCTCTCATCCTCTCTCTCAAATAAATAAAATCTCTTAAAAAAAAAAAAAAGCAGGGTGATGTGGTTAAGGATGAAGGAGATTGGCGCGGGAGCTACTTAAAAAGAAGCCCTCTTTGACGATGGCAAGATGGCATCAGAGATTGAAAGAAAACTTTGTCCAGGCAGAAGCAGCAGCATGTGTAAAGGTCCTGCGGTGGGAGTGGGCTTGCTGGAGGACAGAAAGAAGGCTAGTTTGTCTCAAGGAAAGGAAAGACAGGGAGACTGAGGGTACTTGCGTATGTGTGGAGGTCAGAAAGGTGGGTATGCGTCAGATTACATAGATTCTAGGCACCCAGGTGACGAGACGGAACTTCATTCACCCATTTGGAAGCCACTGAAGGGCTTTAAGCAGGGAGTCACAGGAACTGACTCACATTTGAAAAGACCACTCTGCTTGCTTTGCAGAGAAGGCAAGACACAGGGCCAAGAGGGAAGCCATGGAGAGGCCATTGTAAGACGCCAGATGAGAGAGAACGGTGGCTGGGACTAGACGGGCCCTGGAGATGGAGGAAAAAACAGCCGAACGCGGTTGGTGTATTTCGGACTTGAAGACGGATTAGACAGGGGGGCCGGAAGACAAGAAATACAGGTGACCCTTAGCCTTGACTTTTCTTCGTATTATTAGATCACCCTTGTGCACGAAAAGTACAAGAGAAGTATTCGAGTCAGGCATCAGGGAAAACGCGGAGCAACTCAAGTACGCAGCAGGACAATTACACCATGGCGCACCCATTGCACTGCAGTTTAGAAAAGCAGCCCGAAGACGCCACGATGGTCACCTCGTGGGACAGGCCGAGCGCAGCCGCTGCTCCTGCGAGACAGACCACGTGTTTGCGTGTCCGTGCACAGAGCGGCGTCTGGAAGGCAGGCGCTGCACCGGGGGAGGGGTTCGGGGAGACCCGGTTGGAACTTGTTTTTGCAGCGCGCGCGGACGGCGCCATGTCCGTAGCCGTCACTGCACACACGGCCCCGAGCGCGGCCGCGAGTCCGACTCCTCGGACACCAGCCGCGCGGACCGCCAGAGGTCCCGAACCTCGGGCGGCTCCGCCCACCCCGGCCGCCCGCGCCTTTTGTGCGGCCCACGTGGCCCG